>NW_020628818.1:7131107-7431107 GCF_003573695.1 Papaver somniferum
GCAGGAGAATGAATATGACTTAACCGTTGTTATAAATGGTGTAACGTACTTGAACTAGGTACCTCCGGGGCCTTACGACCCCGGTTCAAGCTCTGGTTAGTTTCATGCGTCACGTAGTCTTTGGTATTCAACACATGGATTTTAACTTCATATATATATTCCGTGAAAATAATTTAAAATACCATTATGATTTATGTTATCTATAGGTATCACCATTAATGATTTTTATAATGTTTATCTTGATGTGTTTTTTATTCGTTGCTTCAGGGATAATTAAATGGTGATCATTGATTAAATGTAAAAATCACCTTTCTTAGTTAATGGCATTTGAGCTATTTTCCTAAATCCATAGTCAGAGATCTCTGATAAGTACAAATTTGCATTTCCAAATTAGTATATAGCGGTCAATAACTCAGAACGATGTTGGGTTCCAATATGTGTTACAATATAAATGTGCTACAATATAAATGAAGAAATAAACCTTGGGAAATGGTTGGGTCCTTTGTAGATCGTAACACTTTTGCAATTTGTAAATTTGTTAACCAGTTTGATAGATTAGCTAACTTAACCATGCCATTTATCTTAATCGTGTTACTGTCGAATCGATCTGTTGAAATGGACAAGATTGCTTTCCAGAATCTGGAATGTAACTTTAAGTCTGGTTTTGAAATTCATACGCCAAGAAATATCGAACACATGAATATAAATCTATCATATTATTATTCATTTTAACTCCTTTGATACTAAAGGCTAGGTCATGATTAATATTTGAGATTGACATTCATTACTACTAGATCGTTAGCACGTGCATACACACGTGCAAGTGAGGGGACTGGGACCTAATGATTTCATCTGCTTAATTTTAGATACTTAAATTACCATTATATCCTCACTTTTATTTATTACACACTATTTATGTGGGCATGATATGAGGACAATTGTGAGAATTTAAAATTTGCAGCTTCAAACCACTATTCATCTACAGTGCTAAGCGGAGTTCCCTTTATAATATTAATAGATTATTAGTATCAAAATTAAGTGTATTTTTCTTTCCTAGAGGATTGCACACACACACATATGTGTATATTTTGAAGCATAACTAGATATATATGGTTGTAACACTAGTGGATATCTCATGCATTAATGTAGAATATATTCTAGATTTTATTTATCAATAACAATATATTTGTCTTAATTATTTCTCAAGAATATCTAGCTACATTGTTTTCGAAAATGTTCGTTTTATGAAAATCTTGTAAATTCGAAAATGGAAGTATCTTGTTACCAAACAAACTATGATCTTGACATTATAAATAGTGGAGTATTGTAGTCTTACAAACTTATCCTAGAACATATCTAGTTTTGTGGAAGTTAATCATAGTGAGTTAGTAATCGTGATTAAGTTTCTGGTGAAAAGTCAATTAACTTGTTTAAAATTCTCTTTGGGATCAAAGACAGCGGGAAGTACCATTGGTGGGACCTATATTGTTATTTAGTTTTTCTTTAATCATATTTCTTGAACTATAACATAAGTATCTTATAGATAAGTTCATGTCTTATTTATGGTCATCCTCTTATACACCAAGGCCACTCAAGAACTTTGAAAATCAAACTATACAGATTCAAGGGATTCGAAATCTCGGGATATAAATTTTTCAACATTAACAGATTGTGTTTTGTGCAACAAGTTTATAGAGAAATCAATTTATTTAAGTCTCAAAGGAAATCTTTCCAACGATCAAAGTCTTCAATTTAGGACAGACACAGAATACAGTTTGTTAATGTTACTAGTTAAATAATTTGATTGATATTATTTTTGGAGTTTTTGACTTGAGTATATCTTGGTATTTTAGATCTTAATCTGAAGATGCTTGACTTCATTACTTATCTCAATTGGTGGTTTAACCAAGTCGGAAATAAACATATTTTTCTCTTTCCTATTTGATTGACGTCTTAAAGGAAATCTTAGTCAGACCAATTGTGAGGGTCGTACGTATAATATTCACGATGGATTGCCGAAAAAGTCTTGATAGTCAATTTCTGTCAAGGGATTCACGTGCGTTGGGTAGATTGGTTAGTTTAGGCGCAGTGATACTGAAGATATTAAGTAATCATGGGTTAGTTTATTCGGTCTCAACTACACGAGGTTGCATATTAGGCAAGAATTAAGGGTGCTAACGGTTCTTATCAAGTCGAGGTAGCATATTACCAGGAACCAGAACCAGTTATTTTATTTTATTCCGGGTCTAAACGGTTCCAGCTTCGGTTTCTAAATTAATGGATTTGGAACCGGACCCGATAAAAATCTTAAATACCCGTTGGACCCGCGTATTTATTGGGTCTTCTTAAATCAACTATAATTTTTGCTAATTATTTTTTATATTCATTTTGTTGGCTTGAATTTGTAAATTTTTTTCATACAAAGTTATTATATGTGTGAAAATGGTATGATATCAAGGCTAAATCTAATAATGAAAAATGAAGAAAATCTAAGCAAAGTTAGACAAAATTTTTCCATTTTAGGTTAAAATAACAAATAAAAAGATAAATACCCAGGTACCCGATACCAGCAGGTACGCGGGTAATACCCGTTATGAACCTAAAGTTTATAGGTACCTAACAATTCAACCATCGGGTAGTGATATCGCTAATGGATACAATTTTAGGACCCGTAACGGGACCCGATTGACTCAAGTTAGGTTCGGTTTCAGGTAATCGGGTATCCATTGACAACCATAGTAGGAGTATATCAACTTAATTCTGACTATATTCAAAAATTGAATTAGTCCCGCGATTTTTCTGCCAAACAGTTTTCCTCATTAACAAAATCTTTTTTTTTCATGCTTCACTTTATTTCCCCATTGTAACTGTTATAATTGAATTGTAGTGTTACATTTTTTTTTCTTTTAAGTATAAGTATCTGATTGTCAAATATATCTTCGTGGACTCTTTGATCTATTCTATCTCGAATAAGACCATATCCTAAGTATATTCTATATAAGTAAAATAAAATTATAATTTTTGATGTATTCGATACCCTCGTATTTTCAAATATCGTAGGAATAAAAATATATCCGACTCAGAATGCGAACCATATTAAGAGTCGTGTTGTGATGAGGTCACCCTCGTGACAGCTTTTGTAAGGGTGCACATAACCCTTGGATATTGTATATTAGATTATGCGGCTTCCGAGATCACTTTTTAAAAAATTATTATTTTTTTTCTATTGATTTTCACATTTTTAGTTAATTTTATTTCAATCTTTGTACCTCTAACGAATCTATTTTCACGTGTTGCGAAGCGTCACTGTCATTCTTTTTAGTTTCCCAAACCACGAACTTTAGAGTTTTTATATTTTTTCTAACGAGGAAGAAGAGATGATAATGTCTGATAATAACTTTGGAGCGATCTAGGAACCAAACAATCATGAAGATCACTGGATTTAATACCACTTATGAAGAATGTTCCCAAAAACTACTTACTTGGTCTTCGTAATTTTAATTTGCTAATTACTCCGGTTAAGTATATTGATCGAGTAAAGAGTTGATTCTTAAATTACTAATAAACGAGTAATATACAACAAATGTTAGAGGTGGAATCAAAAAGGAGATAAGAACATTAATTATTTTTCTTTTTGAAAATAACCAGATATATTAAAAAGAAGCAACTAATCTGTAGATTCAGACTCATATGGAATCAACTCGTGATGAGTTCTCCGTCCGATGACTGAATCTGTATGGTTAGTTTCTTCACCAAAGGATACATAGTTGGAGTTCATATTACAGATTTCTTGAGCTTTGACAGAGTCAAAAGCTATTGTTGGAATTAAAAACAAAGGTACTTCAGTTAAGATTGTAAGCTGTTGAAATGATTTTCTTCCTTCTTTAGCTAGCTGGTCTGCTGCTTTGTTTGCACTTCTATCCACAAAATGAAAACCTTCAAAAGATATCAGCTTGTCTGCTGGCTTCTTAACTTCATCCAGAATTGTTATGCATTGCCACTTGATTGAGTTATGTGTGCCTTGTAAATACTTGATGGTGTTTTGGTTGTCTCCTTATATTGCCAGATTTTTTATATTGTTGATGGTGGCCCATTGTGTGGTATGTAGCAGAGCTACAACTTCCGCTTCTTCTGCAGATTCAGTCATGTAGCTTCCCAGTCCTGCTGCCCTGAAGGTGCCTGTCCAGTTGCGCAAGATAAAACCACAGCCATAATTAGTATTAGCTGATTTCCATGAAGCATCACAATTCAGTTTATAAGAGTTTATTTCTGGGAATATCCAATAAGGTTGAACTTGAGGTATGTTGTTGTATTACACTAAAGCAGGAGAAAGCAAAGAAGGATGTCAGTATTCATAATGTCAAGAGCTAGTTTTTCCGGGGTTCTGCATTTGTTTTCAAAAACTCTGAGGCAGCATTCTTTCCAAATGAACCAGCATTTAGTGGCTGCCAAAACCATGGATATGGAGTTCAAGTCTCCTTTAATCCATTCATTGTACATGTCTAAGAAAGGACAATTGTTAGTTGTATGGTTAGAAAGTACTTCCTGAGAATGCATTGGTTGAAGCTGCCAAACAGATTTTGCATAATCACATTCAAAAAAGAGATGAAGTGTTGATTCTTCTATGTATTGGCAGAACACACATTTTTTTTCTTCATCTTGAAGCCCGAGTTTTTGTTTTGTGGGAAAAGTGTCTTGTAAACACTTCCATATAAAAAGTTTGATTCTCTGTGAAGTTCATGCTCCACAATTTCTTCCAAAATTTTCTTGTTTCCTTTGATGCTGTGTCAGATACATTTTGAAGTCTGGCATATAGTGATTTCACTGTGAATTCTCCATTAGTGGTGAGGAGCCATATAATTTTATCTTTCTTCAGATTCCCATCTTCAGTTAAAAAAAGCCTAATATTCAAAATTTCTGTAACAAGAGCTGTGTCAAACATAGTGTTTAACAGTGTGATATTCCACTTCTTTGTGTCTCTGTCAATTAACTGAAACACAAGTGTTAAATTAGGGAAACCATTAGGTATTGAGATTGCAAGAGTATCTTCCTTATTTGGTATCCATTTATCATCCCATTTACTTACGGATGTACCATCCCCCACTTCCCAAATGTTGTATCTTTTGATATGTGATATTCCTTGCAGTATGCATTTCCACACCCAAGAAGCCTGTGATTTCTTCTTAGAGTTGAGTGCTCCCGATTTTTTGAAGTATTTACCTTTTAGGATTTTGGCCCATAAGTCATCAGGATGACTTACCAAACTCCAAGAAATTCTGCTAATCATTGCTTGGTTCATCTTATTAGATTCTTTGAAGCCTAATCCTCCCTGATTTATAGGTTTGCAAAGAAAGTCAAAAGATTTAATGTAGATACCTTTAGAATTAGAGTGTTTTCCCCACCAGAAATCACGCTGGATGTCATTTATACGCTTTGTGATTTTTTTTGGTATCACAAAACAACCCATGCTAAACAGAGGCATGCTAGACATGACAGATTTGTTCAGCACAATTTTGCTAGGTTGAGATAAGATTTTTGCTAGCCAAGTCTTGATTCTTTGTTCCATTTTTTCAATGATACTATCAAAAGCCTTGATCTTTGATTTATCTACGAATAATGGTACCCATAGATGGGTATCTTTTAAGTTTATTTTCTTTATCTTCATAAGTCTAGAGATAATGCCTTGGTGTTTTCTATGGACCCTTTTACTAAAAAACAAACCTGATTTAGAGAAATTTATGACCTGACCTGATGCTTTATTGAAAGTGTGAATAACATCCAACATATTTTTACAACTGCCTAAATCTGCTTTAGTGAACAACAGAAGGTCATCTGCAAAGAACAGATTGAAATATGTGTTGATTGAGGGGTTAATTTTATTCCTTGAACCTTTTTGACATTTTCTAGATGATTAAGTTGACGAGAGAGAACTTCCATGCATAAGATGAATAGATAAGGGGATAGAGGATCCCTTTGTCTGATTCCTCTTGTTGGAATGAACTCTTGACAGGGAGTTCCATTAAGGAGGACATAAATTGAAGAAGAAGAGACATATTGGAAAATTAGTTCACACCAGTCATTCGAGAAACCAAAAGCAGATAGAGTCATTATAAGAAAACTCCAATTAACCCTGTCAAAATCCTTTGACATGTAAATTTTTAATCCTATATTCCCTGGGTTTTTTTTTGCTGTTTTTCATGGAGTGCACCACTTTATGAGCAACTATTATGTTGTCATAAATATGCCTAGAAGAGAGGAAAGAAGATTGAAGAGGAGAAATGATCTTCTCTAGGATTTTTTTGAATCTGTTTGCCAATAACTTAACAATAACCTTATAAGGGGTATTGCATAACCCTATTGGCCTAAATTCAGCAGCGTTCTTTGGATTCTTAGTTTTGAGGATCAGAAATAAGAAGGTTTTGTTTAATTCTGGGTTAAGCTTCTTGGTTTTGAAAAAATCTTGGATAACAGCCACCATCTGAGGTCTAACTATTTCCCAATTATGTTTAAAGAAACTAACAGGAAATCCATCAGGCCCAGATGCCTTATTGGATTTAAGTTTCTTTACTACATCCCAAATTTTCATAGAGGAAGGGATAGTTGTTAGTTTTTCATTTTCTTCAAGAGAAACACTAGGCTTTGAAAGGGTAAAAATACCAGTTTCAGTATTCACAGAAGTTTCTTTAAAAAGATCAAAGAAGTAGGAAGTTAAGACTGTTTCAATTCCATCTCTAGAAGATACTACATTATTAAGGCTGTCTTGAATGCAGTCTATGTTGTTTATTTTTCTTCTTTTCAGTGTTATGACATGAAATAATTTAGTGTTTCTTTCTCCTAATGCGATAATGTTGCTTCTAGATTGCTGTCTGGCAATTTCTTCTTGTGTGTCATACAAGGATTCTAGTTCTAACAACTTTTTACTAATCAATCCAGTGTTGACCTCACTATTGTTTTTAGCCTCTAAGTTTTCTATTATCCTTAGAAGGTTTTTGATTTTTATTGTTGGCTTTCCACAAACATCTCTTTTCCAAGTTCCTAAATTTTCACATAGAGCTTGAATATTGTTTAAGAGATGTACATCTGGGTTGTTTGTTATTTCCTAATTCCAAGAATTTTGTATGACTTGTAAGCAAGACTCCTCCTTTAACCAAGTATCATAGAATTTGAAAGTTGGGCTAAACTGGACTAGGTTAGAGTTTATAGAGAGACAGATAGGTCCATGATCAGAGCCTATGACCACCAAATGTTGTAGAGATGCATCTTGGAATTCAATATTCCATTCTGCATTGGCCATAGATCTGTCAAGCCTTTGTTTGATGTTTGCAGTGCCTTCTCTCTTGTTATTCCATGTGAATATATTTCCCTTAAATCCCAAGTCTTCTAAACCAGTTCTATGAATTAGGTTGAGTACTGGTTCAACTTTTTTCCCGTTGAAAGGTAGTCCTCCTAATTTTTCCTCACTGTTGAAAATTATGTTGAGATCTCCTATCACTAACCAAGGCATTTTTATTAGATTCACCCTTTATGCTATATCTCCTAAGTATCCCATGACTTCTAATTTATTTTCATGTTTCGGTGCTCCATAAAAGCAAGTTAGTATCCATTTATGTGAATGGAAATTATTTTTAACAATGATGTTAATCATGTTAAGGTTCCATTGAACCACCTCAAAGTGAAAACCATCCACCCATGCAATTTCTAGTCCCCCAACTATTTCATCTGGGTCTACAATGTGGGTGTTAGGGAAGTAAGATAGAATGTTTCTCATTAAGCTCCTCTGAGACTTAGTTTCTGATAGAAACAAAACAGCTAGTTTTTCCAAGTTAAGAATAGAGTGAAGGTGTTGTTGAGTTTTTTTCTGGCCACACCCTTGTGTGTTCCAAGCCAAAATTTTCATTTTCAGCAGTTCAGTAGAAAACAAGTGTAACAATAATAAATTTATGGGCCAAATATCACCAGAAACTAAAGGATAAAATATACCTCAGTAGACCTATGTGCCTGTTCTAGTGATTATGAATGCAGTTTATCTAAGGTTTGAGAAATTAGATATCTTGCAAACACTACAAGTTTTGACTTTAGTAATATGTGTGGCACCTATTTTAGTTGAAGATGAGCAGGTTAACTAGATTATGAGTAAATAATTGAAAATAATTTCTAAAAAGGCCTTCGAGAAGGTTTGATTAATCAAAGAAGAAAACTTTTAGGGATCAGGTGCAAGGATATCCAAATTTATACTAGTATCAGTAAGATTGAAGTGAAGGAGACATACCTGGCCCTTCCCTTTTCCCCTGTCTGCAGCATTGACTTGCAATTGTTCTATCTTTTCATTTATGGAGAGAGTATCCTTGGTTAGTGATGATGCAACCTCATCAAAAGACCCAAATTGATTAATTATGTTTGTTTCAAAAACTTCAGATGATGCAAGAAAATTTGAAATTTCCTGAGATGCAGAAAAAAGCGAATCCGCCACACCTATAGTGATTGAATCATTAGAAGCCATAGAGGAATGAGGAGAGTCCAAAGATACTATAGAATCAGAGATTGAAATGGTAAGAACTGGATTGGGAGGACTAATGGATATTGAGGAATCAGAGAAAGTGATGCAAAACGCCGGTTTAGGGAGATTACAAGGAGATAGATCTTCCTCCGGTGTGAAAAATTGTTCAATCAAATCTTCCAAATTGTCTTATTCGTTTTCTAAAGGTATAAAATCATCCAAGTTATCAGGAGAAGACAGAATCTGATTCACCACATCTTGAAGTAAACCCGTGTTCTGAGCTTTAAAGTCTAGATCTAAGATTGGTTGATAAGAACATGCTAGAGAGAAAAGACGATGAGGAGGAGAGTCCCAGTACCGTTGTCTCTTACCCAGAATTGAATCCACTTGATCCAAAAGTTCTGCTTCCTCTCCATCCTCATCTGAAAAATTAAAATGCACTTGATTGATTGAAGAGGGTGATGAGAATGATTCAAAAGGTTGAAGCACAGATTCTGGTGAATTAAAATGTGTTGGAGACCCATTTGCAACATCTGATACAGTTTCTCTATCTATTTGCTCATTAATGAGCACTTTGAAATCGGTGGCCCAACTCTGCGATTCAGGCTCCGAGACTGAGATTGGTCCCTCGTCATAAATATCCTCAATAGGCAAGTTATGTTTAATAGCACAACCCGCCTCAATATGTCCTAAACGATGGCAATGGTCGCAGACTCTAAATGGAAGGTCTAAGTAGATAAAAGACACCGTAATTGCACGGTTATTTCCAACTTTGACTCTAGCATTTGTAATTAGAGGCCTTTCGATATTAATATCTATTCTAGCAAAAACATCGTGTCCGTGCAGTGGGATTCCATTTGTGGGGGAAATGCTGGTTACGAGCCCTAAGTGGTTTCCTATTTGTGCTATGATATATTCATTAAAGTGAAAATGATGCAAGTATAGGAATTTCACCCAAACAACAATGGTTTTAAAGTGTTTCTCTCTATTTGCATTCTCGGGAACCAGTTAGCAATTGGAAAAGCGTCTTCCTATAGATGCCAAGGAGCATTTGTAAGGATTCCAACCATGATTTCCCTGTCAGCAAAAGAGACTAAGAAGACGTTCACCCCTATTTGTTTTACTTTAAAACTTGTTGATTTTCCTCATCTAAATTTCAAAGCTCTAGCAATATGAGTTTTATTAAACGAAGAGGTAGAGAAAATCCTTCCTATTATTGAGTTTTCAGGTGTAAAACCTTTAAGAGATGGAACATGAATAGGTAATTTTTGAGTTTTGAAAAGTATATTTTTGGTTGTTGCCTTTCCCACAGGGACATGGGTATAATTCATCTTACGGAAAGTTAAGACTTGTGATTTGGAAAGCATTTTACCACAGTTTTTCTCACTGAGAGACAAAACAGACGCAACCCTTAAAGTTTAGTAAAAAAAGAAAGAAGAGCTTTTAATGATAAGGTGTTGTTTAAGCTTAAACAGGGATACAGGTAGAGAGAAAGTGACTGATGAGGAAGCTTCTATTCTTTAAAGCTGAGCACTCAGATAATGAGAATGAGCATTCATTCTCCAGGTAAATTTTAACTGAATCCTTTTCTTTTATTTTTAAAAAAAGCAGGTTTGATGAAACTTTTTAACAGAGAAAACTTTTTACCCCTATTGGGTCTGTTTAACAGAGAAGAACATTAATAGAAAGACCATAAAGGGGTTGGTAATCTAATCAAAAGATTAAGATCTAACTAAAACAAAAACAAACAAAAAAGACCCTGTAATCTATGTATATCTCTTTGATCCTTATGTGTATGTAAGTGCGTAACATCATGGATTCTTCCTCTTCAAGAAAGTGGGAACCAGAAATAGTAATACCGAAGATTCGCTGGGACGGTGAAAATGGAATTATTTTTCCTTATTTTTTGAATCTAGGGATCGAGAAAACAATAAATTTAAATTAAAGGGAGTGATTCATGTAAATAAAAGAAAAAATAAATAAAAGGTTGAGCAGAAATAAAATATATATTTTTTTTAAATATTGTTTCGAGATCTGGTTATATCTAATATGTAATATCCAAGGGTTATAGAGTGCAAAAACTGTCATGAGGGTGACCTCGTCACAGCACGACTCCCATATTAAAACAAAAGATATCAATGAATTTATTGACATCTTTTGGATGGTGGGAAGAAAATCTAATCACTAGAAATCATACTCCCTAAGGAAGAAGAATCCCAAACCCACTGCCCCATGGATTTTAAGTTCCCATAATTTGGAGAATCGTAATCCCATGTCCACTCGATTCCTATTTACCATATTAACCATATGAAAGTGAAATTGTATTCCATAATTACATCCCCTGCAACTAAATACGGCGCATGATTTTGTTTTATTATATTTTTTCTAATAGAAACTAGCGCTTCCTGACTAACTTACTATAAGACCAAAACGAGTGAATGTTTGCACTTTAAGATCTAATCACATAGTATAATATTGGTTCATCTGGAAAACCGTTCTCTTCTACAAACCCCTCTTTTAATAGCCGGTTTCCCCAAATAACAATCCAAGACCTTTCTTTTCTACAATTTTTCTTCATATTTAAGCTTAGATTTGATCAGGGATATCAAATTTGCCGAGTGAATTTGGGTTTGTGCATTTTTGTGATTTTAGGTTGTTCTTTTTTCATGAGTGGTCTGACGACTTATTTATGTTACCAACACTTTTTGTATAATATATCCTTAATGATAATATGGCATTTTCTGATGATGTTGTTGCATTATTAATAAGTATGTTTTGAAAGCAGACGATCTAATTCCGCAAATAAGACTGATATCGATTGCCATAACACAAATTCGGAAATATTACTTCTTTTTCGATGGAAGCATTTGATATATATTATATCGATGATCAAAAAAAAAAGGTTTGAAACCATTATCAAGGTGTCAATTTGTTCGGCGGGACATAACATCTTAATATAATTTTGGTTTTTTGTATCTTTTGAGTTTCGAAATTTATAAATCTAACGCTAGTCTAGTCGTTGTTTCCGTACTTTGATATAATTGATCAAATCAAAATTTCACATTAACAAAATTACAAGGCACTGCCTTTTCCAGAAAAAAAAAAACAAAAAACAAAAAACAAAAATTGGGCTTCCTAAAAATATAAGTTGGGCGGTTGGGTGTTTCACGGATAGTACCGCCCCGTACTAAGTAGTGGTTTTTACCCGGTCCAAATTACTAAAAGCGAAACGAGCCAAACGGACGCACAAAACCTAAATCCTTTAGCCCAAATATCTTTTCTTCCATTAGAAAACGTTACATCTCAAAGGAAACCCTAACTAAAACCAGGCCGTCGTCATCCGCCTCTTCTTCTTCGCTCAAATCTCTCATTAGATTTTGAGCGAACATGACAGGAGGCGAACAAACTGTGCTGCAGTTCCATCCTTCTTCAACAAGCTTATCAGCAAAAGTTCATCCAGTAGTTATTTTTAATATCTGTGATTGTTATGTGAGGCGGCCAGATCAAGCTGAGAGAGTAATTGGCACACTTCTTGGTTCGGTTTCTTCTGATGGTACTGTTGATATTCGTAACTCATATGCTGTTCCTCATAACGAGTCCTCTGATCAGGTTTACTTCTTTTCTTTTCATTCAGCTGATTTCTTTAGGTTTTCTGTATCTATTTGTTAGTATTGTTGGGTATTTGATTTTTGGTGTGTATTGAATTTAGGTTTGGATTGAGATTTAGGGCATTGGAATTTGTAATATTATGTTTTGAGAAACCGTCTGTTGAGAGAATTAAGTGGGTTTTATCTGACTTTTTATTGAATTTTGTGTATTTAGGTTGCTCTGGATATTGATTACCATCATAATATGCTTTTGTCTCACCAGAAGGTTAACCCTAAGGAAGTCATTGTTGGATGGTAAATTATTTTTCTTCTTTGTTATTCTTTACTAATTACACTGTATAATTTGTCTGCCTAGTGTTTCCATTGGTATTCAGTAGGGTTCATCCTGATTGGTAAGCAGATTGGCCTTTATCTAAGCTTAACTTATACATGTGACCTACATAGTACAGTGTATTAATATGTGATGATGTACCAAATATTTTTGAGAATCTCATACTATACTTTCGAACTAAACTTAAGAAGCTCATGGATATGTTTTGTTCCGATAATCCCTCCTGTGACTTGCGGATCTAAGTTTATTTTAACTTGCACCTGTAGCCTTTAGAGACGTTGATAAAAAGGTTCTACTGGTTATGATCCTTAGAGTTAGAAACGACACATCCCTAGAGTTTTTGTATGCTTTTTTTCCCTAAAGTTGATGCTGTTTGCCAGTGTTTATAGAGGTTGTCTTCTAACCAATGTAACAGCAAGATATGTCTTACTGAAGGTCTCATCTATCTGTAGAGAATGTTCTGTAAATTTTATGTTCTGTATTTATCTGATATGTGTTGGTATCTTCTTTTCTGCGGATTTGTGTTTTATTTGTTTTTGACATGTTTCATCATGCTCTGCCGTTGTGGAAGCACAATGGCTTTTACTCGAGCTTATTGCATACATGTGACTGTACATTGTATAATTAACGAGTAATGATATAACAAAATCTCTTTGCGAATCTCATGCTAAACTATATAATTAACCTGAAGAAGCTTTTGTTAGTCAGCAAACCTTATGTTTCTTCCATACGACCCTGCAACTTGATTATTCTAACTGGTTACCTGTAGCCTTTTGTAGTACGGTGGTAAACTGGTTCTTGTAGGTTATGATACTTGGAGTTAGAAACGTCCCTAGAATTTTTGTATGATTCTTTTCTATATTTGATGCAAATTGCCTGTGGGTTATAAAAGCAAGAAATATCTTACTGAAGGTCTAATCAATCTGTATAGAGTGTTCCGCCAATCTTAAATGATGTTATAATATGATATGTGTCCATTTGATCTTTAATCTGTGAGCTATAACTATTGCACACAAAAGTCGAAAAGCCATTATCAGTGACAATGTTTTGATCTTTCTTCTTCAACCAAGAAATTTCTGTTTAAGTGAAGAAGTTTATCATCTTGTAACTCAAACAAAGACCAACAGTTAGTGACCCAAACAAAGATCAGGTTACCAACAGATACCACATTATTCCTGAAAACTGATGGTAGTTAGGGATGTAGTTGTGTTGTACACTTACAAACATAAGTTCTGTTTGGGAGACCCTTAATGTATAAAAGTTGTAGAATCAGTTGCTTATGATGATACTGCACCCCTTCTAATTAATTTTCTTTTCCAACTAATGCCATCTTTCTGCGAGCACTAAACAGGTATTCTACCGGCTTTGGAGTGTCAGGTGGTAGCGCTTTGATCCATGAGTTTTACTCCAGAGAAGTACCAAATCCTGTTCATTTGACTGTTGATACGGGATTCACAAACGGTGAAGCTAGCATCAAAGCTTTTGTTTCAGTCAACTTGACTCTAGGAGATCGCCAGCTTGCAGCTCAGTTCCATGAAATTCCTTTGGACCTGCGCATGATCGAAGCAGAACGAGTTGGATGTACGCATTCTACTTTATGCTCTTAATTTCCTGTTGTATTTGTTGGTGGCATCATTTCACACATCCTACAATATGTACACGTGCACAATTTTGTTTTTTTTTCTCAAGAATTTTGTTTGCTCTTGCATAAAATTCTCAAACAAAAATGCTCAAGCTCTTACATAAAATTCTCAAACAAAAATGCTCAAGCAAGAACGTAAGTATGTTTTGTTACTCTTAAAGAACACAGTTCCTTTCCACTTTTTCTTTTGTAGTTGATCGACGATTGCGCTTTACTTATATGTAACATGTTTATCAACTCTATGTTAGTAGTTTATTAACTTTGTGTCTCTTGGTACCTTTAGGTTTGTATATGTTCTAGAACATTCTAGTATGCCTTAAGCTACGAGAAAGTGTCTGAATGTTGCTGTTTAATGATCCATTTGACTGTTTGGTGATGTATCATAGAGGAACCATTTGTAAGAATCTGTGTACAGCGAATGCTGTTAACAGTAACACTTATTTGACGTTTCAGCTGATAAAATAGATCCTGTTATTCTCTCAGCATGGATATGAAAGTAGTGAAAAGAACATGAAAGATTTTCTATGATATAATCCTATATGATGAAAACCATTAATGGCCATATCTTACTTCGTGGGAGTTTACTAATGAATTTGTTATATGTTATAAAAGTAGATCCTGTTATTCTCTCAGCATGGATGCGAAAATAGTGAAAAATACATGAAAGGTTTTCTATGATATAATCTTGTATGATGAAAACCACTAATGACCATATCTTACTTGGTGGAAGTATACTTATGAGTTGGTTATATGTTATGACAGTCGATATTTTGAAGAGCACAATGGTAGACAAGCTTCCCAGTGATTTGGAAGGAATGGAAGCCTCGATGGAGAGACTTCTTTCCCTGATTGACGATGTGTACAAATATGTGGACGACGTAGTGGTAAGGAGACCCTTTTCTGCCACAATCACTTTTTGCTGTCCATTATAGTTAAGTTGAGCAAATCAGTGAAGTGTTATTTGTTTGTCTAGACTTTAATTTTGTTAAACGTAAAACTTTCAGGAACAACGTGTTGCTCCTGATAATAAGATTGGGAGGTTCATAGCCGACACCGTTGCTTCCATTCCAAAAATATCTCCCGGAGCTTTTGATAAGCTGATCAATGACAATATTCAGGTAAAAAGAGTGAACATGTTTAACCCTTTAAAGGAAACACTTATCTCATATCTCAGTTGGTCCTTCTTCTTTGTTACTCTTTACCGGTTTGCCATTTTTTGTCCACTTCTCTTATTTTTTATATCTGCTCTTTTCAGGATCATTTGCTACTACTGTATTTATCTAGTCTCACAAGGGCACAACTCGGTTTAGCTGAAAAATTGAACACAGCTGCTCAGATCCTGTAACTTCATCTAATACATAACCCCTTTCTCCGTGGACACCAGTTAAGCTTTGAAATTGGTAGTTTTAAAGGCTGAGTATTTTGGTATTGTCAACGATCATTTGTGCCCTAGGTCTGTCTAGGGAGGCATCATTTTAATTACGGCTAGACGTGTAAAATTTTGTCTGAATTTTTTGAAGAGATGGCGGGAGGACATATTTTCCCGAAGGATGTTCTGTCATGTTATTGTAGTTACTATGGAAGATTTTCAAATTGTAGTGGATGGATATTAACTCTTAGAGATGTTGCATTTTGTTTTTTTGGTAGCAACTTGCATGCATGAAATGTTTGGCCTTGTAGTAGGGAATTTATTTGAGGATGTTTCTGACATTAGAAACTGTATTTTAAAATTTGTAGCTGACCTGACAGGGCTTCACGGCAAAATTTTACTTGCACATTTGTCAGCTTGTTTTGACCGTAGTTGTGTCTCTGTAAGACCAACTTAACTTAATTTCCACGCCCACCTCGCGAGTTGGCAAATCTGAACAGCATGCCAAACCTATTTAGCCTTTTTGTTTGTTTGTGTGTGTTTTATTTTATTGAATAATGAGGCTAGACTTGTATTCTAGCAGTTTTTTCCTCCAAACAAATTTCCCTGAAAATTCAAAACAATCGACCATCTTCTATTGAAAATCTTGGTACTCATGTTGCCAGAATCATACCAAAATAAATACTTGGCCTTGTGAGGATGGGATGATATTTCGAAAATTAATCCAGGTTTAAGTACTTACAGTTTACAATGACATGATCAATTATCTTAGATCTTCGTTGTTTGTTTGTCTGATAGAACGGCAAAATAACAAGTAGCGTGATATCGAAATTCATTTATGCTTCAGAAACCCAAATTCTTTACAGCCAAATTCACCTCATCAAATATCACATAAAAATTATCCGTTATTTGGTTATGTTGTAATTATCGAAAAAAAGAGAAGACAAACCAAAATTTTGGGGTAAACTTCCGACAAAGCCTGACTCGAAGACAGAAGAACAAGACAGAAATTCGGGCGGCCTAAAATTCACGCGTGCCCATCCTTTTTTATAATAATTATTTACTCCATTTATTTACTTTAACCAAAACAAAACCAAAATTTTATTGAGCTCTTAAATCCTAAATTACTAGTACTATCTTAATTAACCTAGTAGAGTGAGTCATGTTTGCCGGTTCTCACTGAAAAACATCTCAAACTCTCTGTCTCTCAGTACGTACTAGAGAATAGCAGCAGTAATATGAATCTGAGTTGGGATTCCCGGCCATGTTTTTGGATCTCTCTCTAAAAACATGCATCAAAAACCTCATACAACAGACAAATTAAGAGGACAAATATTTATTTGCCCCTTACCTATTACCAATTTCACTCTACAATTCCCACTTACGCAAACCTATATGTTTGCACATCACTCGGATGAACAGGATCCTCTTTTTAGGGTCTCCATCATTCCCATTGCTTTAGTGCGTTTTAGCCTTCATTTTCTTGCTTACATCCAAAAAGACACCTGATTTAGGGCAATATATTGGGCACCATTATGCGAAAATTTAAAAACAAGTTATGCAACAAACATTTAATTTGGATGCTCTCCATGCCATCATTAAAGATGTTTTGATTCAGGATACTCAAACGAGAAAGTTGATACAAACATGCAACACGGCCAACAATTTGAAAGAGCTATTGTTATTATTCTTAAAGCGATTTCTCTCATGCAAATCATCATCACCGAAATTAGTTTCGTGCAAAGCACCATCACTAAATTGATTCATGAGATTTTGTAAGGAGTGCTTAGTAAGCATCCCCATGCATGTATGAGCTTGCTGCTCTGAGTGGTTTCTGTGATCATCAATTAAGTAATAGATATAATCAAGTATTTGCACCACCATTAGCCTTAATCCAGGTTTAGTGTCAACCTCATTCACGACATGCACACTAGTTAATAAAGAGATTGATAGTGGAGACAGGCAATCCATGCAAAGTGTAAGAGATCGATCGATCGAAGAGAATATACATATGCTTTGGGAATTGTAGAATTTAAGCACGATAAAACGGATTTTCCGTGTAAATATTATAAACACCACTACGTTAGTATGGCTGAGATGATCACTAGCTGTGTATAGGCCTACTTTCGCATTTAAAAAAACCCTACAAAATGATACTTCAAGGAGTTTCTTTAATTATGCATATCTCCATGATCACTGTTTAAACTTTAATTGAGATCAGCATGTCTTTTTCTCTAACTACTAGTAAGATATAGAGGACACTGAGAAAAAAGCAAAATCCCTATTTCCTTTTTTCAGTTGGCTGTATATATGTATGTTATCTTGATCATCAAATTGGTTTAACCTAGATATAGTTCGCATCACCCTAGACCTCAAAAGATGTTTAATTTGTATGTTTTCACGAATGAGTGAATTTTTTGCGTTACTGACTGGTCAAAGTAGTCAACTAAATCGAGTATATATAACTAATATATCATGCATGCAGTCTCCTTTTTATGAAAATATTTGATTCATCGCCTCACTCAACAAGTTGCTTAAGATTATAAAAAGCAGCTTTGATCACATAATGGTGTTTGTTCAGCTGGCTAGTTATGAAACACACTGATAGTGGTTCTCTGGGTCGATTATTTGCTTACAAATTAGAAAATCTACTCATCTATGATCCATGAAAGGGTTTGGTAATTGTTCCGAGTCTTTCGACCTTAGGTCCATAGTGCTCTTTTATAGCAACACTAATGACTCCCTAGGAAATGGGAATGGATACCATTGCTATACTTTTTTGACAAGAAAATGTTCATGTATGAAAGAGAAATTTCAAAAATAACACAAAAAATCAATGTCGGATAATTAAAAAAAAATCAATGTCGGAAAAAGAATGAAGGATTTTCAATCGAAGAAGAAAACGAAGAACACTGAGTTGGACCCGAACCCACAAAATCAAGAGACACGTGAAACAGTGATGAGAGCTTCCTCTGATCCACTACATTTCTCTTCTTCTTTTACCGTTGGAGAGCTCTTAGGGTTGGACAACTTTGCTAACTGGCTATAACTTCCATGCATAAAAGGCTCATAAACAGAGCTGTACATTTATATAGACAGAAACCTCGGCAATTTTAATCGTTTCTTATTCACATAAAAGGCTCATGCTATATGCTTACGGCTTACCTACTACTGTTAGTGGTACTGCGACATGATGCTTATCCTAACTTGATAGTTACAAATCTAGCTACATTTGGATTCTTTGGTTAAAATAATCGATCACATAAATAATGTTCTTCATTGGCTTTAAGTGTGGACTATGGTCTTCATCAAAAGTACTCGTTCTTGGGAATTTATAATATATATATACTACGAAGTATGCAAATTTAAAGAAAACTAAAGTTCTTGAAACTCACGGTATTGTCTCCTCTCGGATCGAAACTTTGAACACTTGCAGCTTTTCCTTTTAGTGTACATTTCATGATCGGTACAAAATATTTTTACATACACATAACTTTATCTCTTATAACTACACAAAAAACTAGACAAAACATACACCTCCATAAAATCCTTTCATCAGTTCCCCATTTATCACATATATTATTAAGTTATTAGATAGGTTTAGGTTATAGGACTCATTATTATATATATGTACACATACTGGGATCTTTTGAGTTCAGTATTCTCTGATCTTCTCAGTAACTGATCAGAGAAAAAAGAAGGAAAAGAAAGAAGAAAGGAAGAAAGGAAGAAACAGATATGGATCAAGAAGGAATGATGTCAGGTTTTTGTATTAAAACAGGAGGAGGAGAAAGTAGAGGAGGAACAAAGTGCGGACGTTGGAATCCGACAGCAGAACAAGTTAAAGTTCTGACTGATTTATTTAGATCAGGTCTTAGAACACCAAGTACTGACCAGATTCAAAAGATTTCTACTCAGTTAAGCTTTTATGGTAAGATTGAGAGCAAGAATGTTTTCTACTGGTTTCAAAATCATAAAGCTCGTGAGAGACAGAAACGTAGACGTGTCTCATCTGTCACAGTTGATGTAGACCGAGTTCTAATGGAATGTCTTCCTGAAGATAGATTCTGTATCGAGCGGAAGGAAGAAATATCATACTTTCCATCTAAACGTAAGTAACCTTTCATTAAATATTATTAATATTCATTTTTATTTTTATTTTTATTTTGATTGGCTAACTTAGAAGCTATACTGAAGTCTTACCAGAAGTAGGCGAGAAAGAGCTTTACAAAACCAGCAATGCCCATAGGCATTACTGGAGTAACTACAGTGCGTAGTCTTATAATTCCCATTTTTGTTTTGCCAGATTTCGGAGACTTTATTGATATAACTCATCATCAATACCATCAGATATCAGAACCTGGAAGAGAAATCGAAACTTTGCAACTCTTTCCATTGAATTCTTATGAAGAAATATCTCATCATCATTATGAACCAGAGAACAAGCAGCTGAGGTTATTCGCGAATCATGAATACAATAAGGAAATGATGTTTTCATATTCCACGGGGAAAGAAAATGATCATCCACCGTTAGATTTGTGCTTAAGCTTTATGTAATATAGGCCAATAGGCCTATTAACCAGTAGAGATCTCAGGGAAAATAATAAATCATCACTGTTAGGGATTTAGTTCGATTAGGGTTTGGGGGAGATCATATTAGTTAGAAATCTATATATAAAAGAAGTACTATTTCATCATGCTGAGTTTTAGTCTTTCCACTCTTGTTTCAATACTTTGTTGTTAGGGTTTTAAGTTTGAAGTTTCAAAATAGTTCAACAATCAACATTCTGATCTTCTCCTGTGAAACATGTATTGATTTTCTTTCTTCTTTGTTTTTATCTATCTGTGTTTACTCTGTTGGACTGTTAGAAGCTCTGAACACTTTTTCTGATTAAGAGATAGATTAAAATGAATCACTATTTCAGTACTATAAATATTATATATTATGCATGGTTTGAATTGGAATGGTGTTTTATGAACACTGATTCCAAAGATTTTACTTTCATTGATCCTAAATCAGATCGAAACAGAGAGTACTACTACTAAGATTTGAGTGAGTGATGTGGTATGCATGCAAAGATTTAGTGATCGTAATAATGAATCCAACGTACGTAAAACCGACATGATATGGGCAAGTTATCAATATGTTGCTGTTTTGTTCACGTACACAACATGGACATGTACAGAAAAGAAATTGATTGATCTCAATTAGTGATGATTCAGTTCAGTTAGGTCCATTTGTATGTCATTGAAAACCGCACACTACATGCTACGTACTACGTGGGGAAATTATTAAGAACTAGTAACTCAACTCATGTACCCGTTTGTTGTTCATTGTTGGGGTTTGGTTGTCTCAGAACATTCTTGAAAGATGAGAAAACAAACATGCTTTTAACATCGAACTCTGAAAGTTTGAAGTTCAGTCAACTAAGTGGACGAGTTTTGAAATCATCGCCTGATTTCATGTAGTAGTAGTAAAATAAGGTAATGCTAATGTGACCCGATTTGGATACGTTTTGGAACTAGGAAAAACAAATGTGTGTATTTGGTTCTATGTTTCTGTATTTATTGAAGGGTCCAAGGGCTAAACTCCCATAAGATCTGAGCAGCGCTAGCAGGATGTGTTTCAACGAGATTAGCAGATACCTGTGGCCGAAAATTGTTGTCTTGGGCAATAATATTATGGTACTAAAAAGAATTTACAACCAAAATCGGATTTGTAATTTACTTACAAAAATTGTTTCCCAACTTATCATAATCCAAGATTTTTTTTTTTTTTTTTTGAAGCATCCAAGATTGTTATGTTATTATTGTGACTCTAAACTTTCTTGGCTAATTCAAGGCTTACCATAATAAGTCAAAACATGATCATTTTGAAGTAAATAAAAAACCTTTTACTAACTATATATTTTTGTCACTTGCTATCTGGTTTAATTTCAGATTAATTAGTGTTAGTAAGTTGTCAAATTTTTTTTGTTAAATTAAATTCAAATTTACATTATAGTTAGTGGTAAAATTAATTAAAAAAAATCAAAGTAAGATTCTAAGATTTTTTGGGTCAAGAACAGTAGGTTGATATCTATTATTGTATATAAAAGGAACTCCCATTGTTACAGTAGTGAACAGTAAATGATGTCTGTAAAATTTGGAATCCCAACTATGTCCTTGATTTTATAGCTTTACTGAAAATGCTTAAAAATTAAGTGAGGTTAAAACGGTAAAAGGGAAAACAAACAGAGAGTCAAAGACTAGGAATATTAGAAAGGGACACACCGAGAAGGTCCCATTTAAGCACGTGCGTAGGACGTACGGCATACCAGTGGCATATGTACGACAACTGATTGCTCTTGATATTCTTTCTTGATTAAGAACATCAATCCTAAATTGGCCGATGTGATAATTTGTATTGGCCGATTATACATCATCGGTTGATTGCTGGGTGCGCTTAATTGTTCTTGATGTCAAGAACATCCCTGAATCGGCCAACGATCCGTCGATTGTTGAGTGTCCTTAAGATTATCAAGTGAATATGGATCATACTCAATTTAATAATGCGTATGATTCATACTATAGATCGATATATAAAGAGGATTATATCTTCCGATTTTGAATCAAGGTTCTTTATTTCTGAAAACAAAATAACTACATATACATGTAAGATTTGTATTGGCTGATTATAACCTAAAATCATATAAAAAAATTGGTCATTTTCTTTTATCTAGAGAATCAACCAATATGAATGTTCATATTAACCGGTTTTGGTTTGATGTTCTTCAACCACAAATATATCAATAATAATTAGTCGACGTGGTCATGATGAACATCGCCAAAATATCATTTTGGTTAACTACTGAAAACCAAGATTTCTTGTAATTTTCAATTTTTGAACGAACAAGCAAATTACAAGCACAATTAAGAGTAATGAGTTGCAATTAACGATGTTTGTTTTTAAACTGCAGATGTAGTTAGGTCTTAGTTTTAGTTTTAGTTTGTGAGAGAAATGATTTGAATATAGGTCTCCACCTTTTAGAAAAAGAAGACTTAAGATATTATTTAATGGTGAAGTTAATTTATTACAGTTGCCTAGTTTAAATATTTACATTACGTCCCAGAATTAATGTTTTACCTAAAGCCAAATGCACCGACAAGTGTCTATTAGTCGTCAAGTTATATTTTTAAAACCATCACAACTAATAATAAATTGGACACATGAATAACTTGTTTATATAAGTTATTAGACGTCAAGGTTTAGCTATTCCAACAACTATGATTTTTCATATGACATCACTAATATATTTATAGTGTAGGTGACGACTCGGTAAATTTTTCTTTCAGAAGTGAAAAAGTTTTAATAAATACTCAAACTACTCATCCTACAACCATGACGACCAAAGATAAATATGAAAAGTCGTCATGGTAGTTGAAGAGAAACCATGATAACCACAGAACTGCATGCAATTAAAAAATTTCAATTTTCTAGACCTAATATGCCATTCAAACAACAAAGCAACGTATGATATTGAGTTCATGTCATCACTTACTTTCTCATTCTTGTCATTTCTTTGGTTTTTTTACTTTTAAATTCTTCCTCTTCACCAACGTACCGTTGCATTGTCTTTCCAATTTGAGGGTCATCTCCAATAGGTTTTCTAACAGTTTGTTTAAAATAATTCATGTTTGGAAGAATTAATCGACGATGAAATTTATGTATCGACAATTACAGACGAATTAATCGACGAGTTTTTTCTCTCCGTTTGAAAAATGATGGAGAGGGAGAGAGGAGTGATTTTTTGAGTGGAAGAAGAAGAATGAATGAAATGAAATTGATAAAACCCAAGTGACTACTTTCAATTAGAATTTGGTTAAGATAATAACGTAATTACACAATCTAAATACTCCTCAGCATACCTTCTAAATCCACTTAAATTTATATAGTCCCCGACGTCTTGGTAAACCTCAATCAGGCCAATGAATATGCTTTTCATATTAAGAACCATGCATTTGTTTTTACAATCCAAATACAGTAAGTGATTTAATGGAAAGATAAGTAAGAACATGATTTATTACACTTCCTAATAGCTGTTTGGATAGCACATCAGAAGTAGCTTTTCGATTTCTAAAAGTCAAAAAGTCAAAAGTCAGTTTGTCTGTTAAATTTCAAAACGATTTCTAGAAATCGAAAAAATTAACTTTTTGTGAAGTAAAGTAGTCTTGCTTCTGACTTCGACTTCAGGAGATACAGAAGTCAAGAACAGATTTGTATCCAAACACGCCATAAGTGATTGAGTCAATGGAATTGAACACGTCTCTAAATGCGCTCCTAAGCCACCTGTGTGGTGTATATATAAGAATTTTATTGCCATTTGATGACCTCTACGCCCGAAGCTAGTAAATATCAGCTTTACTTGCGGACACAACAGACCGGTTACTGTAGTATATTTTTTCTCAGGCTAGTCAAGAAAAACGCAAACAGTAGGTTCATTGACATTGTATCTGGCTCTTGAGGACTCGAACTAACGCTTAGATAGAAGACCTAAAGAATCCCTACTCCTTTTCATTTCTAATCTGAGCTCTTAAATCATGAAGCAGAGGACATTATACTGCCACGTGTCAATTCAGTCCCCATAATTTATTTATTCTTAGAAATAGAAAAAAAAAATGAGAGAAAAAGGAATAGCAACTAGATGAACGGGGGATATAGAGAGGATAAGACACTTGTGGAGACCTTGTGTCCAAAACGATCCTCCTTATGTACTAAATTGGTGTTCTTTCATTCCTCTCCACTTAAGCTCCACAACCAGTTCATTCGATCCAATCCAATAGAGAGAAAAGAGTAAGTAAGAGTCATACAGAGATATATAAAGATGGTTTCAATGACGATGATGGCACTTGCTCCACCAGTTGCCGGCGCAATAACATCAAGAAACAGATCAGCATTTCTACCAACAACCACAAGAAGAACTAGCACTACTACAACTTATGCAACAAAGGGTACATCATCTGCTAAACCTGCTGAAGAGAAGGGATTTTGGGAGACTTTCTTTACAGGAATAACAAAGGAAGAACAGTTATATGAAACAAGCCCTATTCTCAAAAAAGTTGATGACTCCAATGGCTCTGCTGTGAGTAGCAAGACTACCAAGGGTACTGCTGCTCCTCCTCCTCCTAAAAAGTCTGGTGGTTTCGGTGGCTTTGGTGATCTTTTCGCCAAGAAATGATGGGTCGGTCGATTTTCTTATGAAGCTATCTCCCTCCGATTATACATATTTCTTTTCCATCTAGATTTCTAATCTTTAGTTGAGAAAAAGAAAGAAAAGAGAAAAAACAAAAAAAGAAGATCTCAAAATCAATTTGAACATTTATTTTGTTTTTATTTATCATTAATCTTTTTATTGTGTTCTTGTTGGATATGTACTTATGAACTGCTCCAGTGCTCCTATATGAAAATATGTTATCTGCATTTTCAATCGTTGGTGCTTTTAAAGTTATACATTCAGGCCGGCCGGGCTACTGATAAAAAACCAAACTTATCATTTGATTGAAAAATTGCGACCAACTCAACCCAGTTGATCCAATAATATATATGCTTATATGTGTTGACGACCACCCGGATTCACTAATGGAATAAGGGGAAAACCCCAAGATTTTCACTCAAGTTCGAAAGTTTTTTATTTGGAAAACTTAAGTATGGCAGCAGCGTGCCGTTTCACTAAGGGCACCCGTTAATTTTCACCGAAACAAATTCCACAGAACATGCGATTCTCGTCACTTTACCCACATCCAAAACAATTTCAACCCAGTCATGCGATTCTCTTGATCTGCCGTCGAAACCCTAGATTTTGTTTTTACCCTATTCGAATCACAAAATCCCAAATCCAGATTCGAGAACATAAATTCATTCCTCTATCAAGAGATTTAACCATGGAAAGGCTGCGCATATGACGGAAAGATCATGCATTTGGGAAGGAACAACTGTTTGCAGAAGGTGATTATGATCAAATATTCTCCACTTCTCAATTTGGTTAGTAAACTCTTGACATTATAATGAAACACTTCCAGTTTTATTTTTATTTTTGATCGATGAAACACGTACAAAATCAATGTTAGCTTATGATAGTTGATTAGATCGTTGTAGAGTTACTAAAATCGATGAATGGGCAATCCGTGATGAACAACATACTCTTAGATTTAACTTTCTGGTTTGTACTACTATTGGTTCAGTGTTTGATTCCCTCATTTATTTTCAGCTCAGAACTAAGTTTATGAGCTGTAACTGTTTGTGGAAATGCCAAAGAGGTTCTTTTTTGGTTTTAATGGCGTTTAAACAAATTTGACTGTGAATTTTGAGGTATATGTCTGTTTAAATCGAATTCCAAGATGTCTAATAAGTAATAACCAATTTGACTTTTGACATCGACTTTGGCAGTCGCCGGAGCCTTCTCGAGTTTAGCTGAGTTAAGGATCATAAAAGGCATAGGAGTATATGAGAAATCACAGTTGAGTTGCAGTTTATGTAGAATAGCTTAATAGAGGAACTAGAGATTAGTACCAAACTCTATTATTATGAGAGAGGTTAAACTTTAGCAAACCAGTACAACCCTGAGGGATTGGCATATTGGTTCAACTGCTTCACTTTTCATTTTTACAGTAACTGTAGAATTTTAAGCTGAACTCAGAAAGAACTATCTTATGTATCTTACTAGCTAAACGTATTCTGAACTGTCTAATTGTAATAGGCTTTGGTTTTAACTGAGAACACTACACTGAAAAATAACAATTGAATTAATTCCTACACATAGATCATTAACGTATTTCTGTGTCGTCTCCCTATATATAGCTCTTTGAACCCTGAAGCAAATTCAACAACATTTAAATCTTCAACTGCAAGATTGAATGAAAGAGAAACCCTCTCTTCTCGACAAATCGAAAGAAGACATTGGAAACCTTCTGATCATCTATCTCCACAATTTGGTTTGTGAATTGATGACATCTTATTAAATTGGTAGAAATGAATTTGTATGGTTCGGATTCTGTTGAGAATATAAATTAGGGCAAATTTTTTATCGTGTTAGAGTTGAATTCTCTAGAAGTCTCTGAGAATGTATAATCAAAGCAACAGTTAGAATTGCCTCTAGTAGTCCTGTTAATCTGGATTTAAATAGAAAGATGAAATTAGGGGTAAGATAAGCTGTAGGATGTTTCACATTTCAGAAATGCATTCCAGATATCTAGATCTTAGTTTGATCATGTCATCGTAATCATATATATATATACACATTTCAGTTTACTTTCTAATATGAATGATGGACTTCAGCCTGCTGAAAATAATTCACATTGCATAGTACATGACATTGTGACTGTCTTTTCAAATTGTCGTTAAACTGATGCTCATACGTCTCAGTGTCATTTGAACCAGTTACAATTTCACTCATTTGAAAGCTCGTCACAGATCTGATATTAAGTTACCATATATATTGAAGGCCCAACAGAAGTTTAGCATAGGAGATTCGGTATTGATAATCCTGGTACACCAGCTTCTTCATGTTGTAGAATTACAGAACGTTACATATTAACTGGTCTTAAAGAAGCTTGCTGAACTAGGATTAGTTGGTTGGCGTTGATTGTTCTGAAGTGGAAACAAGACAGTGGTATACTGGTATTGGCTAATCAATCGATCTAGTGGAAGATAGAACTACAGCAGCAGATCGGGTTCATATGAGCTTTTTTATTAAAGAGAAAGCTTGTGGTTCCCGTCTTGCCCTCCTATCTAGAAACACAAAGTCTGATATTTTAGAGTTGGCATCTAAGATGAAGTTAAGCGTCTTGTGAAGTGGTAATGAGGATAATACTAAAGGACATTACAGTCTTATTTAGTTTGTCATGAGGACTACAGAACGTTACAGATACGCAGGGGTCTCTATCTGGAGCCATAGTGAAATTGAAAAAAGAAATTAATAGCATTGGTGATTTACATCAAGATAAGCTAGAGAGTAGAAATTATTATAGCTTTTCAGCTACGGGCATCAGCTTAGTTCTTTCTGCATTTTGCATATGAGCTCTGCCTTAGGAGGGAATATAAAGTTAATATTGTTTGGGTATCACACTATTTGGTCGTATTACATGCCTGAGGCTAGCTCAGAAATATAACAAACATTTGTAGAAAATTATATTAGGTATGAAAGATGATTCAGGATTCCTATAGAGACTAGAAGTCACATTAATCGGAAGATTAGTTAGAACTTGCAATGTTAGGCCGTGTTTGATACGAGTTTTAAAAACGGTTTTCTGTTCTGAAAAACATAGAAAATGGAAAACACGAGAAAGCGTGTTTGTTAGGTATGTTTTTAGAAAACGTTCTCTTTGCGTTTTCTGTTTTTGGAAACAAAAACGGTAAATAATCGTTTTCCGTGTTTCTTCTTCTTCTAAAACGATAACTAAAAGAGTTGCGTAGGATTTCTAAACCAGGTATGATCTCTTGCGACTTCTATTCTATATGGTTAAATATCTCTTTCAACTTGTGGGGTTTTGATTTTAAAACAGATGGCTCAATTGATTTGGTCCCTCAAATTTTAGGTGTGAATATTCAATTCAATTTTCTGGGTTTTCTTATTTGACTTAAATATAGGTGTTTTTAAGTTTCATTGGGCCATTGGGGTTTCTCTAATATTCTTAATTTTGTTGGTATAGAAATTCTGAGTTTGAGTGTTTTTGCATAATGTTCGTAATGTATTCCTCTTTAAGCTTATGTTTTTGTAGACTATTATGTAGAACAAAAGATGGCTTCTGCATCTAGTGGTGATAATGTAGATGATGTCGCACATGGCGACAGTTTATCGTGAATTACTTTGTTGAATTGGTTCATGAAGAACCAATACATTGGAGAAGAAAAAAATGGTAGGAATAGACACTGCTAGCTTTACTATGTTTGGTAAGAGGTACACCGTTCCAAAGTTGAAAACCAAATTCAGTCGACTGCGGATAATGCATAGGGAATTTGCAAATGTGGCTTAAGAATCTGAAATGAATTTTTTTAGAACATGAACTTGGTGCAATGCTGGTGGTGTTTGTGATTGTGTCTTCTAGGAATGTGTTTACCCAGTACTGGAAAAACTTAGACAAATAACTAGACATTATTATCCTGGAGGTGGAGGGTGATTCCAAATCCATATAAATCTGTGTTGGGCCTGTTGACAACTCTGAGGTGCCTTCGTATTTTGGTAACTTGTTGACAAAAATGGATATTTTGGCTTAAGAATTTTTTTTCCAATTCATTTAACTATACTGAATTATATTTTCTTGAGTGCAAGTACATGAATAGATCTGGTTGTCCTGTCACATGTTCTTGACTCTTCAGAGAAGTACTTGTTCATGGTAAACCCTCAAGAAAAGATATTATTTTGTACTTGGAATGAATTATATACTATTCAGTTTAGCAAAGGTTCAACATGGGGTTTATAACTTGTTTTTGGATACCTGGTGTTGGACCTGTTGGTTATGTTTACACTTGGTTATTTTTATGTAGGAATCCGATGATAAATTTGTTACTGTTATCTCAGAATGAGATTATAGACTTTGTAGGAACCTGAGATTATAAATGAAATGAATATTGGTTTGGATTGAATAATATACATATGATGGGGCAATGGATCCTAAAGAATCTCATGCCACATCAGCTTGCTTGAAGCTATCTACTGAGTTACATTTTATCGTTTACTATTTTTTAACTTTTAAGAAATGATAGGTAAACTATCATTACACGTTGTGTTCGACAGATATTAGCCGAAGTGCCGAACAATATATCATTATAACTTGAAATTTCTTTCCTTTCATAACATCTGTATCACTTGTGCGTTTCTTCACGAAAAAAAGTGATTCTCTTTATATTATGGAGTATATGATAGGAGATGGGATAGTCTTCAATGTTTAATACAGCCCTTTTTCTTTGACCGTTCGTTTAGTCTAGCTTATTCTTTTCCAGTTTTCTTGATGTCAAAGTATTTTATAATTATCCAAAAATTTTAGGTGCAAATTCAGGAAGTCCATCAGAAGGACAATCTTCTGTTGTAACGCTGCTCTTCAGAAACTCGGCTTGTGATACCTGAGCATTTCTTTCTTCCATGCTAATCATTATTTCTTAATTAATAATTTGCTTTCCCCTATTAAGTGTTATTGAAATAACTGCTTAACTTGTGCTTCTAGTTTCTGGTACTTATGGTTTGTTCTCATTCTAATCATATCTTTTTACTTCTTCATAAATTTGTTCTCACTGATTTAAATTACTTCTTAGGTACTAAGAACCCTTATTAAGATTTCAGTTTTAAAATGGAAATTCAGTGAGACAACTTCATAGAGTAACTTATCCTCGGACTCGCAAGACTCATTTATGGAGAACTTGTACAAATATGGACCTGTTATGATGTGTAGAAATGTAGAAACACTCATGTAAGCTTATAACTGATTTTGAATTCTTGGTCGTAACTCATAACTATTTTTTTTTTAAATGTAGTTTTGAAACAGTTTTTTGCTTTCCTACCAGACGTCTTTTTAAAATTTAAAAGAAAATGAAAACAAGGAAAAAATCATACCTAACAGGACCTTAGTTTTTCTTTCGGTTTAGTATTAGATTAATTGGTGTAGTTAAACTCATAATATTTGTTGTTTTTTTCCTCGTACTGTAAGATGCAGTGAGTCAGTTTTGCTTTTTGTTTAGGCTTTTTCTGTTTTCATTATATTGACATCATTGAACTATTTGAACAGGGTTCTAGGATTTGGTGAGAGCCTGTCGTTGGTTAGATTGTGATTTCAAACATATATTTGAATTCTCTCCAATGGATAAAACGTGCGAAGAGATTTTATCTCCTTCTCGGCCCAAGTGGCGTAAAGTTGCGTATGGAGGAATGCAACCTGGGTACGACGACAACTACACAGATGAATCGTTCCTCGAAGGTATGGTCATGAACGCCAATGTCGTAAAACGTGACTTGGTTAAAGTTATGAAAGACTCGATTTCCATATCTCAATATCTATGTATTGTCTCTCTTGTAGTTTGTGTTTGGACCTATACACTAGAATCCAACATTAGCGAGGCTTCTTTGTTGGTCCTTGACGTGGGTCTCTTAGGATCAGGATTTCTAGTTCTTCTCTTAACTGCTAAAAAACTCTCCATTCGCCTTCTCTGTAATTATCTTCTCAACATTTCCTTCTTCATTAGCGGATTATACATATTAGCTCCTATCTACCACACACTCACCAGGTCAATCAGTTCTGACTCGATTTGGGCACTTACGGCTTCACTTCTTGTACTACATCTCTTCTTGCACGACTACGCAGGATCCACAATTAGACCACCAGGGGCACTTACTAATCCGACATTGACAAGCAACATCTCTTTAAATGCTTCTATTGTGGCTTCCGTACTAATTGCCTCTCGTCTTCCATCAAGACTACAAGTGTTTGCAATTGTTCTGTTCTCCTTGCAGGTTTTCCTCTTTGCCCCACTCATCACATATTGCATCAAGAAGTACTCTTTTGTTCTTCACCTGTTGTTCTCATTTGGCTTAATGGTAGTCACCTTAGGGTTCGTATTCACGTTGCACCGTCTGTTATTTGTACTACTGTTGAGTCTGTTGGTGTTTGTCACAGTTATTTGTCCATATTGGCTTATAAAAATTCAGGAATACAAATTTGAGATCAATGGTCCTTGGGATGAAGCTAAACTTTGCTTTGATATAACTGAGTAACCACCAGCTACTCTCGTCGCCTTTGGATAGAACTCGGATAACTGACATGTAAATCAGTTCAAGATATCTTGTACTCACGTTTCTGTTAAGTTTCTCATTTGTAAATTTCTATCAGGAGATTGATTAAATATGAAAGAGAAATGATATAATTAGTTCTAAGAGTTCCAATATTCCATTATTTTTTCTGTAGCTTTCCGTTATGGTCTCATTCTATGTAGTCTTCACTACTACATGCATTTGATTTATGTTTAGTTGGTTAATACTGTCTTTTATTCCCATTTATCCTTTCTATAATAATGAACATCTTTGAACCTATTTTTTCTATGTTCCCTAGTTGGATCTGTCAAATTTTCTGATGAGGACTGAATTTGATTAGGTTCAGGATGGATTGGAGTTGTGACCAAGCTTAACTAAAGATCCACAAAACTTGACCCTCACCCCTAAATTAAACCGGATTTTACACCCTTAACACAATCGTGCTGTATTGCGCGTTTTGAAATATTTCAACTTGGGGGATGCCTAGAGTATAGACATAGGGGTGAGCATGGGCCGGTATGGACCGGTTTTCACCTCATCCGCATCCAATCCAATTCTCTACGGATTTCAAATTTGGCATCCGCATCCAATCCACATCCAATGGATGCACGGATGAACGGATTGGGTGCGGATAATCCAATGGATTTGTGTTAGTTAAAATTTATAATGAAAAACTAAAGCCAATATAGATGACTTCTTATATAACCTACACATTTTATATATGTATATAAATATAGAAGTGCCGCGGACAACACTCCAAGCAAACACTATAAAAATTCCAAAACTATCCATATATTTTCTAAAAATTATACAAATATTCTTAGTCTAACGGGTATGGATGTCCAATGAATTTTCAAGGTTGCATCCGGATCCAATCCATAATTCGTTGGATTTTAAAAATCTCATCCGCGTCCAACCCATTAGTGAGCGGTCCGGACATCCATCCGCACAAGTACGGTTGGTCCTGTTAAATCCGCGGATGACGGATAAAATGCTCACCCCTCACATGCCTTTTATATTGTCTAGTTGGAGTTTGATGGATTTGGGCCTAATTGCTCCTTTTCTCGTCCATATATAAATACAGCTCAATCTGGTCTTACTCAATCTTGCCAAATTGGCTGTGGGATTGCTTCGGATCGGGTTACATTTCAGTAAGCAATGGAAATTTCGGGAAAGATTCTACATGTCTGAAGGTGGGATTGGCGAGTGCACAGCTAAATTTTTCAGTCAACATGGTGCTAAAGTCATGATCGCCGATATGCACGATGAATTAGGCCATTCGGTGTGCAAAGATATCGGCCCTGGATCAGCTTCCTATATCCACTGTGATGTCTCCGATGAGAACCAAATTCGAAATGCAATTGATACAACTGTTGCCAACTACGGGAAGCTCGATATTATGTTCAACAATGCAGGCATTATAGACAAGCCCAAGCCAAGAATTTTACATGCAGCATTAGTTCGATTATTGCTGGGCTTGCATCTCATGCTTATACGTCTTCGAAGCACGCGATATTAGGGCTAACTAAGAACACCGCCGTTGAGTTATGACAGTTTGGTATTCGAGTGAATTGCATATCCCCTTATGGGGTGGTGACTCCTATGTGTAGGAAATTAGGTACGATAGAGGTTGAGGTGCTAAGAGAACATTTGCATTCAGTTGCTAATCTCAAGGGGTTGATACTTGAGGCAGAGGATATAGCTAAGGCTGCTCTTTACTTGAGCATAGATGATTCGAGGTATTTGAGTGGGCACAACCTTGTCGTCGATGGGGGCTTTAGCATTGTTAATCCTTCTTTCGCCGTGTTCAAATATCCTGATGCTCTATCAATAAGTGGTAATTATATCACCAAGTCGTTTGGGACTTGCCATTCATCATCTTAATTGTCTTGGTCAATAAAAGCACCAAAAATAAAAATGAAGTCAATTTCAGTTTCAAAGATAATTAAACTCCTGGTGTTGGAACGTTCCGATCCTAAACGATACTCATCTCCAGGCTAGAATCTAACAAGTTTGATCTTGTAATCTGTTGATGACGATGGTACAAGTTTTAAAATGCATAAATTTTTGTTGAACACAGAAGACCAATTTCTGTGGGGCCTTACAAATCCAACAAAATCAAAATTATCAACACAATGTCAAACTATGCAAGCTCAGCTCATCTGACTTTTAGAAACTCCGATCTCAGAGAAGACATTCTCTTATAAAATTGCGCACTTGTTGGGATGTAAAATAGCTCGGGAGCATTAGATTCCTCCTCCACTGGTCGGAGTTAATGGAAATGACTACCTGAAGTGAAAATAAAATAAAATAAAAAATCAGTTCGGCGATATAATTTTAAAATGATTTTTTTTTTTTGGAAGTAAAAGAAATTATCCGAATACACGTTATAAGCCTTGCAGCATTCCATATTTTGTTTACGTTCTATTTTTTGTTCCAATTTAAGATATGTATGTAAATCCTAAGACAGAAAACACGATTACTTCATGATTAATTTTCATAAGCTATCATAAATTAGTCATTGATGAGATAACCACCACACTGTATAGAGAGCATACTTCCATGGGGATTCCATATGCCTTATTCTCTTTGATGTCGTTTTGGCATATACCACATAATCATTCTGTGCCTTGTATGGTGTACTAACGCCAATGTATTACGCAATCAGTAGGATGACCACTGATTAATACCTACAATATTGGAAATAATTCGTATTGAATATAGTTCTTTTCATTTTATATAATTTAGATCAACTAATTCCTTAATCAAATTAAGTTATAAGGCATGTGGAAAACCATTTTTAAGCAAACGTCTAATAATCCCCATTCAATAATTACAGTACATTATTATTTTTTACTAATGAACTATTTGACTTAGTTTTGTGAGAAATCCGCGGAAAATCTCAGCTCCTCTCCTAATAGAAAAATGTGGGTGTATTGATGCATGTCATTCAAAGTCTAGATTGAACAACATCCTTACGAAACTTTTAAAGGATTTTTTTTTAGATTTCACCTTAGTCGGAGTAGCGTAATTCAAAAATTATGCAAATTTGAAAATGTATATTTTTTTCTTTTGGGTTTTGACACTGAAAATGTATATTGTTGATGATAGTTTAAACTTTAAATTTGATTGTAGACTGTAGCAAGTGAAACCATTGATGAAGTCAGAAGTATTATCGTTTTAATGGAACTACTGTCGATTTTAATGTTCCCAACATTTATAATAATTCAAATAAGCGATATTGATCTTGTAGTGGCAATTGTTTGTTTGTCCCTTCGGAACCATCTGATAGAAAAATCTTGTAAAGCTGTAGTTGCTGTTGACAATGATGTCCACGTTCAATTATTAGATGCTATGGTTTTTTTTTCTTCAAGTCATGAATATGTCATTTCTGAAAGCTAATTAATTTAAAAATGCTTTATAAAACAATCGCAAATAAAAATGACAGACACAAAAATAGAAGGGCCAAAATAGAACCCTGCTAGCCTCGGGGTGGAGTACCGTGGCCCACCGGAACTCACATCCAAAAATTATGTCGGTTGCTTCTCTCTTTGTTACCTACCTCGGTTCGTCTAGAATTGTTGAAAATAGTTTACAAATTCCGATCAAGTTTTATGATTTGACAGGTTGATTCATTTTATTCCCAAACCAATATTTCATCTGTTCTTTTTTTTTTCCCTTGTAAATTTAGGTCTTATTTAAATATCACAAAATTGGTTAAAAAGATCAAAATTAATATTTTCTAGGTGAAAAAGACATCTAGATTTTGATATTGTTTAAATGGACAAAAATTTAAAAATAACCAGGATGTAAACAATTTCATCCTACCCATTTTCAAATACTTTTTCTTATTTTTAATTTACACAGGATGCGTCCAGTTTCATCTTCGCTATTTTTAAATTTAAGCCAAGATGAATTCAGTTTCATCCTTGCTATTTTTTTTGTGTCCATTTCACCCATATTAATTTTTACTCGTCTATTAGAACCGTGTTTTAAAAATATTTGGACAAATGACTTATTTTTCGTTTAAAAATCAGGTAATGGTTGTGTTTCTTTTTATACCGGAGATTCAAACATCAAATACAGAATAACCATGGTAAAATATTATCAAATTTTAAACTATATGACATGATATTAAACATGTAATTTCTTATTTGTGTTTCGTTTCTCATATATCTCAACTAACAGCCAGCCCAACCAATTATACACTGTCATATCAAGTAAGCAAAGAAAACTGAAAACACAAGTGTCATTATCAAGAAAGGAACTAATCCATATACTGTGTAAGCTATAATCCGTCCCATTTATCGACCTAAAACCAAAAACGGGCAGGCAGGTGAGTCTACTAAATTTAGCCTAGATTCATAGACATGTGCATCAAAACCATAAACTCTCCTGTTGTCCTGCAGAATTGTCTGTCAATTAGACGTTTAGTTGAAGTAAACAATAAACAAGTAGTTGTAAGAAAAGAAAAGAATGTTCACTAAAATTTCAACAAGATTTGCTCACCCATGCGGCCATGCCACACAATGACTGTTTCTTTGGTCCTGGACTTTAAGTCTTGCAAGTTAAGTCGACCACAAAATAGATAAACCTATTATTGGGGCTTCATATTTCAATAGAGGGGTTTCACATGGATTTCTAGTGATTAGAAACTTGGTTATGGGGTGTCTTGATATAATATAAAATATCTAAGTTACTCTCCGTCTAAAATAAAAACCTAAAAACTAAAATCAAAATCTAATTATATATCAAAAATCTGATCTTCTTCTTCTAAACTTCCTCTCCTCCATCACATCAATCCTTCCATCTTTTTCCAATCGAAATGTTTCATCATCTTGGATTAATCCCTGATTCAAAATCGTCGATTGGAATCTCTATAATCACAACCAACCAACAAGACATTAGGATCATCAGATATTAGGGTTAGATTGGAAGAAATAGAGAAAAAAAATAGGGTTTCACGTTCACTTACGGTTAGGAAACTAAAAACTCCTAACGGTAAATTAAAAAAAATAAATATATATATATATATTTTATATGTTTTTACGGTTAGGTTTACAACCATAAATTGATTTACGATTGGGTACGATTCTTCTAAAATTAACAGTAAGAAATCCTGCATTAAAAAAAAATCAGAAGCTTTTACATGAATTTACGGTTGGATTTGGATTTAAATAAGCCAACAATTATTGTCTTACGGTTAAGTTTTCTTTATTTTTAACCAACCGTAATTTAAAAAGAAAAAAAAAACTTAAGTAGTCCTGTGTAAGAAAAGATCTTTGATTTTCTCTAAAAAAAAAACTTACCAAAATATTTACTTACCTAACTAAACACGTTTTACTTAAGGTGAATTTTGTTTACCTAATGTTTACTTAACTACTTTTATTTACGTGGGTCACAACTCACAGATTCTTGTTAAGAATAAAACTCACTTTGATTTAGGTGAATATACAATTAACGGTTAGAATGATTCAAGACAAAATTAGTGGTTAGAGTTTTCTTTTTTGTAATTACGGTTGTTTTTTTTCTTTTACCAACGTGGCCGTAAACAAATCTGCGGCTGGTTTTATCTTTGTATTACCCAATCGTAACTGGTTTTCTTCAATTTGGGTTTTCCCAATTTTTCTCAATTACGGTTACGAGTTTATCCTCACCTAACCGTAAATTTGTCTTACTTGTTTACGAAGGCTAAAAATCTAACCTTAAACTAGTCTGAAAAGGAAAAAAAATCAGTTTTTTTGTGTATTTTAACCAATTTGATTTCTCTTTATCATGTAAAGATTCACATACCTGAAATTTCTCGAGGAAGTCACTCAATTTACTTGAGCAAATCAAAATCTAGGGTTTTTCAAAAAAGATCTACTTTTCTTCCTTCCAGAAAAAACCTAGAACACTAACTCTAATTTTCCATCTCTAACCACGAATCAAAATCATTAATCTAATATAATAACAGTACTGGATTAGCTAATTTAATTCAATGAGGGTTGTTTATCCATTATGAAAATATTTCAGATAAGGGTTTTTTGAAATTAATAATGAGTGACATGTTTTTGTCCTATTAGTTAAGCCCCTCTATTGGAATGTGACGCCCCAATAATAGGTTTCAAAATAAAAGCAAATAGTAATCGGTCATACTAAATTCGTAGGCATGGATTTGTTTATTAAACTCGATGTGATATGGTGGTGGACTAGTAGCATACTATAACTAGTAATAAGAGGCTTGATATAACTTCCAAAAATTGACACTCCCACTGTCCTATTAATATATGACTTAGTTTAAGTTTGTACAATTTTTAAGGTAAGTAGGAGGGAGGAGTATTTTTAAGTATTTTTTCTTACAAATTATGCTTTTATGGATGATAATTAGTAAAATTTAAAAATGTTTTGCCTTTCAAACTATACCATCATATCCGTAGACTTTATGTCACTGAAAAACATTTTAAAACACCTACATAACGAATATAAACATTGGTATCAAATTATACACAATAATCAGTTTTAGAAATATTTCCTTGTATGTTGATATAGATCACCTATTAGTGGAACAAAATTAAAAAATGAATTGGTCAACTACTAGTGGGATGGAGGCAGTTGTTAGAGCATTGCTCGGTCGAACTGACAAGTGTTGCTATCTCAAGCTTGTTATCAAATTTAGTTGTCAAAACTATATCTAAATTTCTAGTCTATATTTAGTCAAGTCTCGGATTAGGATAGAAGTGCGTGGTTGAGATTCAGATATCACTGTGTTCTACCGTTTGAAGGTAAAGAGCTTCGGAGAACTTCAACATAAAAAGATAAGTGAAGACTTAACCACCTATTTTTCAAGTTTTCACCTATCCATCTTCGAGGAATTGTCGCTTGACTGAATTAGACAATACATGCATAATAGAAATTTCGAGTCAAGTTTATCTTGAATATCGTTCACGAAATATGACTAAGCTTAAGAACATTTGTTCATACTTGATGAATTTGGTTTAGAAGAATTTATTGTTTATAACCTAATTTATTTGAGATCTAATCATTTGAAAATAACCTGGAGCAGTGATATATGTCATTGATGTTTCGAGAATGTTTCATATTGGTTATTATAGAGATTTAAAACTATTGTTAATCTGGACACATGACAGTATGCATACCAGTTCACATACTAAGAGAACTGTTATAAGTCCAGAACCGCAGTACACGTACCGCCGTAGCTATAGTTCGGCAACGACTTTTTGGTACGCATACCCAGTATCCATACCATAAAAAGTGTTAGAGCATTGCTTGGTTGAACCCACCAAGCGTTGGTATGTCAAGTTTCGTTGTCATATTTTAGTGAATCAAAACTCATGTTAAGAGTCGCTTGATTATGTACTAGAGTCAACTTCGTATAGGTTAGCTTGAAAGTATTAGGATATGAGACATTACAAGTATTGCGAAGTCTTGAAGATGTGAAGAAGCAAGGAGCTACAATGACAACAATCATCCTTCCACTTGAGGTTAGTGATATTTGACTTGAACTGTTTCATTCCCTAACGTATCTTTCAAGTCGTGCATATTGAAAACATAACTGCGAAGCATATTTTAACTCTAGATAGACATAATATTAAGGAATACAATACGAGGTTTGTTGCTTAACCATTAAACTTTGTAGATAAGACATCGCCATAATCATTTGAATGTTATTGTGATTATGTATGGGTATGAGGTGAGGATTTCATCCTAGGGAACAATTTTTACATGTGTTCTAAGGAAGTAAGTTCATAAACTTGTTTGTGGACCGAAAAGGAAATTTCCAGGTGTTATTGGTTTTGCTATTCATTGCATATCTTATGAACAACCAATATGTGTGATAGAGTATAACCGCTCACAACTTGTTATATTCTTGGTAGAACTATTCACAAAGGCCTGACTTATGTATTGGTATAACTTTTATTAGTAAAACCGATCTTAAGTAATCACCTGTGGTATGATCGGATTTTGATGTCTGACCAATTAAAAGGAAAGGGGGACTGATCCTTGTAAGGGGTGCAGTACATTAAAGGGAACCGATCCTTGTATGGGGTCCATCAAGGTTTATAGCAGAAAGGGGAAACGATCCTATGGATATGTGCAACATGTTTTTAGGCAAAGGGAAACCGATCCTATGGACAAGTGCAACACATATAAGTTAGATACCATATATATGTGTGGAACCGATCCTAGTACCTAGTCAACCGAATTTTTGGAAAGCTAGTGTGACTATGCACAGTACTCACATGGAGGTAGAACCGAAACTTGTTTTGGTAAAACCGTTCAACCCATGATTGTGATTGAATGTTGGTTTGATCAATCACATAGTTCTTGAAAGTCATATGAACCCATGATTGTGATTGAATGTTGGTAGAACCTAAACTTGTTTGTGGCAAATCGGTTTCAAGGTTGTAAGTGCGAAAGAGAACTTACAAAGTAAAGATGTCGACAAACTTTGAACACAGGCTGTGAATGTTTATTTCTTTAATTGTTCAAAGATATTCCTTAACGGCTAAGGGAAGAGAATCCCGGGATCGAAACATAAGTAAGTTAAGAATCTTTTAATTAAGGTTATTAATTTCATTTTGTAGGGAAATTACAGAATTAGTAATGTGCATTTACTAATTATATTTTCCGAGAGATTTCGATCATTATTTTTGGATAGAGCATTTCCAGGAATTATGAAAACTGAATCCGTGCTTTAATGAATATCTTGAGAATATTTTCGATTTTGGAAATTCCTTGGTGTCCAAACTTCCTTGTCTATAAATACTCGAAGTTTGCCTTTCTAGCAAACTAATAATTCGTAACAACAGATTTACTCTTTTGTTGTTGTTACTGGTGTAGCTTCCTATTCGGAGAGGAGAGTAACCTAATTCGGCGAAATCTCTTACGGACGCTCAGTTTAAAGTCTTCTTTGGGATTGAGAAGCTCTAGCGTGTACCGTTGGTGGGAAACTAGATAATTGCGGTTTATCTTTTGTTTTCGATTGATTTTATTGACTAACGGTGGTTGAAATCTAATTGCAACTAGTTTGTTTATTCTTGAGAATCTTCTCTTATGATATAAGATATTCACTCAAACTAGTTCAGAGTTTTGACAGGGATCTTTAGACTGTTGTTAGTTCTAAAGACGATCTTGTGATAATCCATTTTTAACAGACTCCGTTCTGTGCGTGATTGATCATAAGAGATTCAAGTGATTCTGTGCAGGTGTTGATGGTGGTTTTTAGCTTAAGGTTAAAATCGTAAAACCTTACATCGGACATGATGTCACAACGACCACTAGCGCATTTATTGAATCATTCAACATGCCTATGTAAGAATTACCAGGATAACTTTTTTTTTTATACATGTGTCATGTTCCACGACAGAACCCTTAGTATTGACCGTACTAACCCCTAATTCTTACTCCACCGTGCCAATGGCAAACCATGCTATCCACGTCTCCGTGCCAAGGCATGCCAACCATGCCAGCTGCACCACCGTGCCAATGGCAAACCATGCCAGCCACGTCTCCGCGCCAAGGCATGCCAACCATGCCAGCCGCACCACACGTGCCAATGTCAAGCCATGCCATCCACGTATCCGCGCCAAGGAATGCCAACCATGCTAGCTGCACCACCGTGCCAATGGCAAACTATGCCAGCCACGTCTCCGCGGCAAGGCTTTACAACCATGCCAGCCGCACCACCGTGCCAATGGAAAACCGTGCCAGCCACATCTCCGCGCCAAGGCATGCCAACCATGCCAGCCGCACCACATGTGCCAATGGCATACTGTGCCAGCCACATCTCCGCGTCAAGGCATGCCAACCATGCCAGCCGCACCACATGTGCCAATGGCATGCTGTGCCAGCCACATCTCCGCGCCAAGGCATGCCAACCATGCCAGTTGCACCACATGTACCAATGGCATGCCGTGCCAGCCACATCTCCGCGCCAAGGCATGCCAACCATGCCAGTCGCACCACATGTTCCAATGGCATGCCGTTCCATCCACATCTCCGCGCAAAGGCATTCCAACCATGCCAGCCGCGCCACCGTGCCAATGGCAAACCATGTCAGCCACGTCTCCATGTCGGCCATGCTTTCATGCCACTGGCTGCCCAAAACGAAGGATTGCAACAATCAACGGCCACCCTTCCACCTGATATGCAGATCTTAACCGTCCAAGGCCACCAGCTAACGCGTGGTAACCTTTGGCCCAACGCCAAGCCCTAATTTTGGCCGTGCCCAAACTATGCCAAAACCCTAGTTTTTGGCCGCGCCTAAACTATGCCAAAATCCTAGCTTGTCCACGCCTAAATCGTGCCAAAGCCATGCATGCCATTCCTTCATGCCGCTGGATGCCAAAACGAAGGGTTGCAACAATCAACGACCACCCTTCCACCTGAGATGCAGATCTTAGCCGTCCAAGGTCGCAAGCTAACACATGGTAACCTTTGGCCCAAAACCAAGCTCTAATTTTGGCCGATCCTAAACAATGCCAAAATTCTAGCTTGGCCACGCTTAACACATGCTAACCATGCCAGCCGCACCACATGTGCTAATGGCATGCTGTGCAACCTTTCCGCGCCAAGGCATGCCAACCATGCCACATGTGCCAATGGCATGCCGTGCCAGCCACATCTCCGCGCCAAGGAATTCCAACCATGTCGCGTGTGCCAATAACATGTCGTTCCACATCTCCGCGCCAAAGCATGCCAACCATGCCACATGTGCCAATGGCATGTCGTGCCAGCCACATCTCCGCGCCAAGGCATGTTAACCATGCCGCATGTGCCAATAGAATGTTGTGCCACATCTTCGCGCCAAAGCATGCCAACCATGCCACATGTGCCAATGACATGTCGTACCAGCCACATCTCCGCGCCAAGGCATGCAAACCATGCCACATGTGCCAATGGCATGCCGTGCCAGCCGCACCACTGTGCCAAAACCATGCCATCCTTTCCTCCACGCCGTTGGCTGCCAAAACGAAGGGTTGCGGCAATCAACGACCACCCTTCCGTCTAAGATGAAGATCTTAGCCGTCCAAGGTCATCATCTAACACGTGGAAACCTTTGGCCCAACGCCAAGCCCTAATTTTGGCCGCGCCCGATTTATGCCAAAACCCTAGTTCTTGGCCGCGCCTAAACTATGCCAAAATCCAAGCTTGTCCACGCCTAACCATGTCAATGCCATGTCGGCCATGCTTTCATGCCGATGGATACCAAACGAAGGGTTGCAATAATCAACGGCTACCCTTCCTCTCAAGATGCAAAATCTCGACCGTCGACGATCACCACCGAGCCGGCAAGTCTCCCAAGATCAACTTGCCAAACAATAAAAACATGCTACATGTTTTCAACGAAAACACTCGAGACATCAATACATGTCACAAACTGGGGGATGCTCATTAGGGTATTGGTTTGGCGGTTTACAGCGTGTGGCGTACACTACGCCCGTTACAAGACAATGTCATAAGAATGAGGCGGTTAGTAAATACAGGGAGTAATGGTGAAACGCTTTGCTTCATTATGGAACATCAATTCCAGGCGTTACCGGTTACCACCTCCTCCCATTTACTCATCCGTTTATATTTATTACGAGACCAGAGTACGTTTCACTTCGAGTTGTATAAATAAGTCTTACCTATTACCACCGAACAACAAGTTTTTGTCAGGAGCATGCAACACTCAGAAATCACCTGTTAGATTTCCCATCTGTTAGCTTACACTTTTTGATGCAAGTCAAAACAACTACTCTTCCATAATCAACTATTCTGGTCTCAACACTCTCTTCGCTTCCCTCCCCAAAACCAACCCTTCTCCTTCACTTTGTGACCGAAGCAAGTATGGAACGACCATTTCTTGGTTTAGGTCGGATTTGTACAGATTTATCTCTCGAATATAAAGTACTCTCTTGCATTACATTGTTTAGGGTTTAGACTCATTTCTCATCCACAACACAAGAAATTACCGAAACCAGCAGAAACTGTTTTCACCCTCAAACAATTGGCGACCATAGTGGGAGATTGATCTTTCGGTTACAATGTCAATTTTCAATCCTCGATCTCATACTTCAACCCAGACATTAAGGCGGTAGAAGCAAACGATCCACTCAGGGATCGACGACTCAGTTACGACGACCCGGTTACCAGTCATGACACAGCAAGGGATGACTGGGGACTTCCCAGAAGTTAGAAGCAAACGATCCGCCCAGGGATCGACGACTCGGTTATCAGGTGACTCAGGGACGGCTGAGGACATTCCACGATCACGACAGCGCTTCCCACTAAACTCGGACTTGCACCCGGAAGATCCATTTTTTCGTTAGTAGACCCGAAAAACCGAGTAAGTCTTGCTAGACAAAATACATGGTCCACTACTTCAAATATTCACAGGGGAGATAAAAACCGATAGCCATATTGTTCCCATGTTTCATTTCATGCTTTCTACTGTCGCACAACATTTACAATTCCATGAATTTCCTGGGGTACTCATGCTACTTATAGTCATAACCAAAAAACATCATTATTCTAAAACAGTTCATTCCAAATAATAATCCAAAACCCTCATAGATAACAGTTATCTATCAATTCAAATCAAACCATATATCAGGCGATTTGTTTGACTTAAAAAAAAAAAGGAAAACCCTAACGCCGGTTCTTCGTGGAATCAGTCACCTACCCGTACGTACCTACTTTGCATAATAATGATTACACATCACTATTCATGAGGTAGCCGACGTTACTACAGTGATACTCGAAGAGGAATTGTTTATGATGCATTATTTCTACAAGTTTATGAAAGGCATACCTACGGATAGGGTTTACACCAGTTCAGAAGAACAATATTTATAAAGATTTATGGAAGGCTTACCTATGGCTAGGGTTTGCACCAACACAAGAAAAACAAGAAAACAAATTGAAATAGAAACGCTGGAGTACATACCTGGAATATGCTTGCCCATTTTATTGCTATCGCGCCACGCCAAGACGATGCCGTGCCAAGCCAGCGTCGTGCCAAGCCAACAGTCCGCGCCACGCAAAGCCATCGTCCATGCCAAGCTAGTGTCCACGCCAAGCCAACATCCATGACAAGCCAGCGTCCACGCTAAGTCAGCGCCCATTCCAAGCCGATCCAGCGCTAACAACTTGCATCCATTCCAACTGACAGCTTGCATCCTTCCAGCGCTAACAACTTGCATCTTCCCAGCGCCAACAACTTGCATCCTTCCAGCGTTGCTCTTGAACACTTAGTAGAAGGAAATCAGCAACCCCATGAGTCCACAAAGACTCTCTTCCTTTCAGGAGATGCATGATTTATGGGGACTTCACCCACAAAATCGTGCAGTCTATGATGAAACATTTATGAGAGATTCTATATTTTCCGAAGGCGCAACGTCAAGATAGATTTGCAACCCTCAACCGCGCTGCGTCAGAAAAGCAGCTATTTCCATCCAGGAAGTCGTTCCCAAACCCCGACCTCTCTTGGAAATCACGATAGATGGAACTGGGGACTCCTAACCACTGTTCGCTTGAAGGGTGTCCAGTTTGACAACACACTGATTGACGCAGCCTCTCCGCTTCAACGTCCTCCAGCAGCGGCTCCACTTCAACTTCGCTTCAGCAGCCGCTCCGCTTCAGCATTCTCTCCATAAGCTACTCCAGGATCCGAAGCCGAAGCTTCAGCGTTTGGCTTCTTAAGTTTCGACATCGTCTCCAAGAGCCAAAGCCACTTCAACGCCGCTTCCTCCTGCCAAGGATCGAACCGTGGCCGCCACTCCTTCCTGCAAAGGGTCGTACCACCACGCTCCCCATGTCAAGGATCATGATCGCAGCCAGCCAATCTTCATAGTCATGACCGCCTTTTGATCCATCCCGCCAAAACTCATGATCGTGGACAGTTTGCTCGCTTAGGCATCCAGACAATCCTTTTACTTCCATGGATGCCCATACAATTCCAGCCAACCTACTTTATTACCACGACAATGTAGTCTCTTCTGATTACATATGCTACCAAGAACTGTTTCCACTCATTTGTTGATACCAGCCAGAGCTTCACCACAGCAGCAATCGCTACAAAGATGAAAACATGTAAACCATACTTGGGTACTGAGGATATACACGGAATCCCTTCACTGTCAAAGCTCAGAAGACACTGTCAACCAAAATGCCATAGACACAACAAGGTCATCTACTCTTCGAGGGTGCAATGCAAGAATATCATCACCTCTCTTTCTAGAAGACGCCTTCAACACTTTACGAGACCGCGGAGGATCCCATGCCTGCTTAGAGGAAAAAAACTTCAGAAACTAAAGAAAAATGCGACCGGGACTGCTCATCGCAGTCCATCCCGACGAACATCAAAGACTCATGAGATAACTCCAGAGATGCGGCTGAAACATTTTCTTGAAGAAACAGAGGGAGCCATGATAAACAACATAACTCTCTCATTCCTACCTCTTCGTTATCCAGAATATTTTGGCCATGTGATATCCTGAGCATCCCAGCATCACATCCAGAAGAGTACAATAAGCTTGTATTAAATCTCGTGGGCATGGATTCAAGGCGATGCAATGAAAGTAGGCTACACATGGGGACTACCAGCGTGGGACGCTTTCACGCCCCTCACCCTGATTATTTCTGATTTCAACATCATCGCTGCTAAAGTTTTACGAGCCGCAGGAATTTCTCAACATAAAGCCGTACATATGCATCGAATACTCCAAAAGCACGCCAAGAAGATACATTCACATATTCGGCCATGCCATCGGATCTAACGAAAATATAACTGGGGACTGCTCACCGCATCCCATTTCATACGGTAGCCCAAGATTCAGAAGCTAGTTCGAAGGATGTCTCTTGGAACAAAGTCCTTGAAGACTCGATAACAGCATATCGGCAACAGAATGTCTCCCAACTCATCTATTTCATCCCGTGGCTTCGGAAGATTTCTACCATACAATCATCCACATCATATCATCATCGCGATCAGAAGGTCCAGACACTGAATAACCTAAAGTCAAGGATGGACCGACAACGCAACCACAATCTCCAAGATTAGCCCTGACATGATCGTTGTCGAGCATATATTTCATCCATCCATCCCAAGAATGCAATGGAGTTTGGTAAATTTTGGAATCCACTGGAGAGACACTACAGACGAAAGCACAGACCCAGACGAGCAGTAGAAAACCGAAGAGGGTCGATACCTCTTTTAATGCAGACGGATTTTCTAGAGTTTGAACAAAATAAAGATTCCTTCTTGCTCCATGAACGGGAATAGATGACTGGACGCGACTATGCCACCTCGGGCCCGCAACATCCCTCCTGAATTCTTCCTGAATTTTACTGTCGCGCTGTTTTCACCTACCTAACGATCTTAAAACCTAAATATTCTCGCATCAGGAGATAGGAAATTCTTTTCCGGTCAGATGGAGGGGCGGACCGTCAAAATCCGAGTTCGTACGAGAATTCTACAACGATTTTAGTAAGGAGCGCTAATTAGGGTTTCAGCATCCCAAACCCTGATTTCGACAAAGTTGTCAGGCGTCATAACCACCGTTTGGTGGCCGAAGATTAGCGCCATCACCACTATTTGATAGCCGAAGTTCCAGCGTCATCACCATTTCCTCCGTTCCAAGCCAACCAATGCTGGCGGCTCCATTCCAAGACGACCAATGCTGACGGCTCCATTCCAAGCCGACCAATGCTGACGACTCCATTCTAAGCCGACCAACGCCAGCGATCCATTTCATGCCAAGTCTATGCTAGCGGCTCCCTTCCAAGCTGATGCCAACAGTCTGCATCTCAACCAGCAACCGCCTCTACCATTTCACGGTCTAGCCAGCAACACCACGAGTAGAATTTACACAAGGCCGCCAGCACAAGAATCACAAATTATCCTTACCTCTCGAAAAAGGTTATCCGGGTCTTCCGGACCATCTTTTCATGACTTGCCATTTCGATTTTGTCCTTGCATGTCGCCATCTTATGCTTACCACGCAACAATGCTCCAGTTCCGAGCTAAGCAGGGGACTTATTGTTGATGGTGGTTTTTAGCTTAGGGTTAAAATCGTAAAACCTTATATCTGACATGACGTCACTACTACCACTAGCATATTTATTGAATCATTCAACATGCCTACGTAAGAAATACCAAGGTAACTTTTTTTATACATGTGTCATGTTCCACGACAGAACCCTTAGTATTGACCGTACTAAACCCTAATTCCCACGCCACCGTGCCAACGGCAAACCATGCCAGCCACGTTTTCGCGCCAAGGCATGCCCACCATGCCAATTGCACCACCGTGCCAATGGAAAACCATGCCAGCCAAGTCTCTGCGCCAAGGCATGCCAACCATGACAACAACACCACCGTGCCAATGGAAAACCATGCCAGCCACGTCTCCGCGTCAAGGCATGCCAACCATGCCAGCCGAACCACCGTGCCAATGGAAAACCGTTCCAGACACATCTCCGTTCCAAGGCATGCCAACCATTCCAACTGCACCACATGTGCCAATGGCATGTCGTGCCAGCCACATCTCCGCGCCAAGGCATGCCAACCATGCCAGCCAAACCACATGTGCCAATGGCATGTCGTGCCAGCCACATCTCCGCGCCAAGGCATGCCAACCATGCCAGCCGCACCACATGTGCCAATAGCATGCCGTGCCAGCCACATCTTTGCGCCAAGGCATGCCAACCATGCCATCCGCACCACATGTGCCAATCGCATGCCGTGCCAGCCACATCTCCGTGCCAAGCCATGCCAACCATGCCAGCCGCGCCACCGTGCCAATGGAAAACCATGCCATCCACGTCTCCATGTCGGCCATGCCTTCATGCCACTGGCTGCCAAAACGAAGGGTTGCAACAATCAAGGACCACCCTTCCAATTGAGATGCAGATCTTAACCGTCCAAGGCCACCAGCTAACGCGTGGTAACCTTCGGCCCAATGCCAAGCCATAATTTTGGCCGCGCCTAAACTATGCTAAAACTCTAGTTTTGGCCGCGCCTAAGCTACGCCAAAATCCTAGCTTGGCCACGCCTAAACCGTGCCAAAGCCTTGCCGGCCATGCCTTCATGCCATTGCCTGCCCAAAACGAAGGGTTGCAAGAATCAACGACCATCCTTCCACCTGAGATGCAGATCATAACCGTCCAAGGCCACCATCTAACGCGTGGTAACCTTTGGCCCAACGCCAAGCCTTAATTTTGACCGCGCCCAAACTATGCCAAAACCCTAGGTTTTGGCCGCGCCTAACTACGCCAAAATCCTAGCTTGGCCACGTCTAAACCGTGCCAAAGCCATGCCGGCCATGCCTTCATGCCGTTGGCTGGCAAAACGATGGGTTGCAACAATCAATTGCCACCCTTCCACCTAAGATGCAGATCTTAGCCGTCCAAGGTCGCCAGCTAACGCATGGTAACCTTTCGCCCAACACCAAACCCTAATTTTGGTCGCGCCTAAACTACGCTAAAATCCTAGCTTGGCCGTGCCTAACACATGCCAACCATGCCAGCCACACCACATGTGCCAATCGCATGTCGTGACACATCTCCGCGTCAAAGCATGCCAACCATGCCACATGTGCCAATGTCATGTCGTGCCAGACACATCTCCGCGCCAAGGCATGCCAACCATTCCACATGTGCCAATGGCATGTCGTACTAGCCACATCTCCGTGCCAAGGCATGCCAACCATGCCATATGTACCAATGGAATGCCGTGCCAGCCGCACCACTGTGCCAAAACCATGCCATCTTTTCCTCCACGCCGTTGGCTGCCAAACGAAGGGTTGCGACAATCAACAGCCACCCTTCCATCTAAGATGCAGATCTTAGCCGTTCAAGGTCACCATCTAACGCGTGGAAACCTTTGGCCCAACGCCAAGCCCTAATTTTTGCCGCGCCCAAACTATGCCAAAACCTTAGTTCTTGGCCGCGCCTAAACTATGCCAAAATACAATCTTGTCCACGCCTAACCATGTCAAAGCCATGCCGGCCATGCTTTCATGCCGCTGGATACCAAACGAAGGGTTGCAATAATCAACGGCTACCCTTCCTCTCAAGATGCAAAATCTCGACCATCGAGGGTCACCACCGAGCCGGCAAGTCTCCCAAGCTCTTGCCAAACAGCAGTAACATGCTACATGTTTTCCACGGAAGCACCCGAGACATCAACACATGTCACAAACTAGGGGATTCTCATTAGGGTATTGGTTTGGCGGTTTACAGCGTGAGGCGTACACTACGCCCGTTACAAGACAGTGTCATAAGAATTAGGCGGCTAGTAAATACATGGAGTAATGGTGAAACGCTTTTCTTCATTATGGAACATCAATTTCAGGCGTTACCGGTTACCACCTCCTCCCATTTACTCATCCGTTTCTATTTCTTACCAGACCAGAGTAAATTTCACTTCGACTTGTATAAATAGGTCTTACTTATTACCACCGAACAACAAGTTTTGGTCAGGAGCATACAACACTCAGAAATCACTTGTTAGCTTTCCCATCTGTTAGCTTACACTTTCTGATACAAGTCAAAACAACTACTCTTCCAGAATCAAATTTTTTGGTCTCAACACTCTCTTCGCTTCCCTCCCCAAAACCAACCCTTCTCCTTCACTTTGTGACCGAAGCAAGTCTGGAACGACCATTTCTTGGTTTAGGCCGGATTTGTACAGATTGATCTATCGAATATAAAGTACTCCCTTGAAGTATATTTTTTAGGGTTTAGACTCGTTTCTCACCCACAACACACGAAATTACCAAAACCATCAGAAACTGTTTTCACCCTCAAACAACAGGTTTTTATTGAAGATTTAAGAAGATTTGAAGACAAAGAAGATATTGAAGATCTGACTTGGGTTTTATAATCTTTGGTGTGCATAATACTTGTTTCGGTAAAAGAGGATCCAATTAACAATCGGTTTATCCTTGTGGTAGATTGGATTGATTAATTGTGTAGATCGGCATCAACACGATTCTTCGGATTAAAGGTGTTGTTGGCTTAATATTAAACGATTACCTTTGGGTGATTGAATATAAGATAGATATAAGGACCTGACGAAGGAGTTTATGTTGAGATAAACGGAAGAGCCTTTGTCCGACTCATATCACTTGGTTGAATAGAGTTGATACCAAACATATTTGTTTTTCCTTTACTGTTTGGAATACGAACCAAAGGAATTGTTCCAAGTACGTGACTTATTTATAAGTTGGAGGCGTGGGAATACATAAGGAACTAGGTGAACTATAGGGTTAGTTACTTGGTCTCAACTATACGAAGTTAGTGTAATTATGTGTAGCGGCTTAATCCTGAGAGTATTCAATTCTGGACGAAATCCCGGGGGTTTTCTGCATTTGCGGTTTCCTCGTTAACAAAATCTTGTTGTGTCATTTACTTTTATATTCCGCATTATAATTGTTTTATTATAACTAAAGTAAATTACACAAACATTAATTCCTATTTACTTGATAAGCAATCCTATTGTGTTTGGCTAAGTCCGAACCTTTGTATCAAGTAAACATACTTCGTTGTTGTATTGTCTCAATCTCGTATCCATAGACGATCACACGAAGTGTGAACCGATTAGTTGTATTGTCTCGACTCAGTCCATAGACAATCACTTTCGGAGAAATGACTTATAAGTAGGAAAAGTTTTAGCTTGAGGTATATTTGGGTACCCTCGCCTTTTCAATTGGTATCAGAGCAGGCAAACACGAAAAGATTTAACAGTATGTGTTTGGTGCGGTCCAACCTATGAGAATTGAATCTAATGAATGATTCATTTAACGTAAAGCAAGACATCAAGAGTTCTGAATTAACACTTGATGATGGCATCTACGATTCAATATCTGAAGAAATCATCTCTAGAGATTCTACGAGACAAGTTAATCTTGTTAATAATGTAGAAACCGATGACGACTGGAAAATACGTCTACAAAAGGGGTTAGATGAAATTTCCGATGATGATGACTCAGATTTTGAACAAGAAGTAGAAGAGGATATCTCAGAATACTCTAAACTGCTGGAACCTTTGAAAAATGAAAAGCTGAGAACTTCGGATTTTCTTGGTTTTATAACTCCTCTTTGTCGTGAGAACAAGAAATTGAAGAAGGTTTTTCAAGGATATTATATTGGTTACCAAAACAGTGATTATCTTCTTAAAGTTCGTACAAACGATCTAAATTCTATGAAATTAGAATGTGAAATCTTCGAAGAGAACTGTTTTTATCGAAAAAGAAACGTGTTGAATCGGAAGAAATGTTTAATTCCCGACAAGTACAGGGTCTTGAAGAAAAAGCCAGTGCTAGTCTCTCTCAAACAAAATTGTTAGAGAAAGAGTGTGATGTTTCTTTTGAAAAAATTCACTTGTTGGAAGAGAAACTTGTTGAATCTGATGCAAGGATTAACTCTCAACAAAAGAGTTTCGAAGAGAAAGAAGGTGTCTATCTCTCACAAGAAAAACACCTTGAGGCTGATCTAGCCAGTGCTCTTGATAAAATCAAGATGTTGGAATAAGAAAATTTGGAAATGAAAAAATCCAATGAAAGCACGAACAAGTTAACCTCAATGTTAGAAGCAAGTAGAAATCATCGTGACACATGAGGATTGGGCTATAAGGGAATATATGCTTCAAACATTAGCAAAGAGGTAAAATTTGTTAAAGCTATAAATTTTTCTCAACCAGAGGCTTCCACTGATGACAAATATGCTCATATTTCTTGTAAAGAAGAAAAGTCTGTCAAGCCTAAGAATAGTGTTCAACCAGCAACAATCAAAGAGAGCACTTCTTCTAATGTCAAGAAAGCAATAACGCTGAAAAAGGATAAGAAGGAGAAGAAAACTCGTCGAACTCCAATGCAAGAGGATCCACAAAAAGGTAACATCAAAACTCATACTTCGTGTATTTATACTAAGCATTGTTATTATTGTGGTAATAAAGGACACTTGCAATGGGGATGCAAAGTTCGTAAGATGCAAGATGCACTTTCTTTTGTATCAAACGAATTGGCTAAGTTTTCTCCCCAAAGGAACTCAGATCGGTATTGTCCTAAGTTTAGAAAAAAGAATTATTATAATGATAGTTCAAATTTTGCATATCATTCGACAAGCTCGTTTCATAAAACACCAATTATAGAAAGAGACATGACTTTTTAAACGCAAAAACAAGATCTGATGTTCCAAATTGGAGAAAGGGTGTTTCGCAAAATACTCAAAAGGACAATGATCCTAATGGTATTATGAAGGAGAAAGCTGCTCCTGCGAAACCCAACTCTAAATGGGTCCCTAAGTACTCCATAGCCAAGAAGGGACCAAAAGTCAGTCACAAGAATGACTCTCAGCTGTTAATTGTTGGTGACAATAATTACAAGAGTCTTCTTGAAAGGCTAAAGATAGACATTATGTTTGAAATCTCTTGTACTAGTAAAGATTGTGATAATGACACTCTACATCACAAGTCAAAGAAGAAAAACAAGAGATGGGACAAGAGAAAACAAACCAAGCAAGAGGTCAAGAATGATGATTCCGTCTTAGTCACTCGTGACGAACAAGACAAGGATCAACTCAACACAACCTAGTTGTGTTAGAATGTGCATACTCACCTTGGTGCTCAATTTTGAAAGGTGAGGAAGCACATGAAACTGAGCACATGATCTCTCGATTTTTATATGACCAATTAACATCTTTAGGAGATTTTTTTTCTTCTATACTCATACTTTTTCTATCTATTTTTGGGTTTTGAAAGAAACGGTAATTTTAGTTTATGATGTTGGTATCTACTGATCATATATGTGTAGCTCTTGTTTTTATGGTTAAAACGAGCCAAAAATCATTGAATTCGGACATCGTATGCAAAAGTTATGTCGAAAACAGTTTAGCATTGTGATCTATCACAAGTAGCTCTTGGGAACCGATCATAGTACCCTATCATAGTGAGGGGACCGATCCTAGTACCATGTCATGGTAAGGGAACCGATCCTATTAAGAGGCCCCCTTACAAAGAAGTGTAAAAATTGTTTTGCGCATAACTTCTTCGTCCGAACTCGGAATGACCTCATTCTTTTTGCGTCGGTTTCGTAATTCAATTTCCTAAAAGATTGAGGTAATTGCAATACTTGATTTTATGTTGAATATTTATGGTGTATTGCAAATTGTTTTATGGGATGTTTGATTTCGGTTTTACTACCTTAATATTTGAACTCATATATTGTGAACTCTTATGATTTGGGTGACTTTTTGATTTAACGGGATTAAGTTCTAACCTTAGTAGGTAGGCTTTACCAAAGGATCATGAGGAGTTCTGATAGAAACAATATGTGAAAAAGTCACAATATGTTGAATCGGTTTTGGTTTAGCATAAAAGCATATGTGTTTCGACGGTTTTCAACTTTTGCTTGCAATTATTAAAACCGGTTTTCAACCTTTCTCTGGTAAAGGTTGAGGTGTGTTGTTATTATTTTGTTTATGCATAAGGATGACAATGTGGTGATATTTCGATATCAATTCTCCCTGGACGAAGATGTTATCATATTGGAGAAGTGGATGCGAAATTTGAGGTAACAATCTTGTTAGTTAATTGTTTTCCTGTTTAAGAAAAGCCTGAGTTTATATTATATATATTTGTTGCTTTTGCTTAACAAAATTTCAGTTCAATTGATATTTATTCCATGATGTGTGTGTGGATGTGTGATTCAGTTGGTTCCGGTTAAGAAAAACTATTGTTATCTTGCTTTATTGTGTGGTATCAATTGTTTAGGCTTACAAATTTTCGGTACAATTGATGTGTGTGTGATTCAATTGGTTCCGGTTAAGAAAAACCATTGTTATCTTGCTTTTGTATGGTATCAATTGTTTCGGCATACAAAATTACAGTGCAATTGCGGTGCTTTTAATGTCTATGTTGTTTCAATTTCTTCCGGTTGAGGTGAATAATTATACAAGTTGATTTATTTTGGTTTGTATGAATTATTTATGGCTTAACGAAATAATTTGTGTACGAGATGAGTTGTTTAGGCCAATTCGATTCCGGATAAGAAACTAAGTTAATTCTGATCTTAGTTTGTCTTATCAAAGTGAGGTTTCGGTTATTCAAGTCTAATCGAATGCCTAAACAAAGAATGCTAGTTAACTAACCTAGTACTTGTCTTGTTTAAAATTGAAAGGTCTAAGTTTATGGATAATTAGAACCTGATGAGAAAAATGGAGTTTATCTTTATTTTGGTCTTATCGAATTAAGTGGTTGTTTTTGAACAATCGGTTTAGCAAAGGGACTAATGTGCTTAGTTGTTTTTGGTTTGCTAAACTAAATTGGAAAAATTGTTTCGGACAATTGTTTCCTTGGTAACATATACTACTTGTAGTTTCGGTTTTGATATTGGTTATCAGAACGTGATGTGTGGAACCCTCATGCCTAACTCTACAGGTTTGCAATTCTATTCTGAGATTTGTAAGATTCTTTTCGTGTTGTCCTTTATTTTTTTCGTTTTTTTATCATTTTTGTGACAAAAAGGGGGAGAAATATATGGAGTAAACAGGTGATGTTGGCATTGATTTTATATTGATTGGCATCGCTAGGGAAAAGAATATTGGTACTTTAATGTTTTATCTAACGAAAGAGTGAAAGCACAGACTAAGGGGGAGTAACATTTCATATAAATTGGTATATCAAAGACGTGCGGATTGAATATCTATCTATCTTCCTTAGGGGGAGTATTATCTTTTTTATTATAATGTCAACAACGACATTTTCAAGGATTGAATGTAAGCAGTTTTACTGTGTTGTTGGATCGGGAATCAAGCGGATTGTAATGAATTCTTGTAATTTGTTTATCCATATGATGTAAGAGTTTTGTCACTAAAATTGTCAAAGGGTGAGATTGTTGGACCATTGCTCGGTTGACCCACCAAGTGTTGGTACGTCAAGTTTAGTTGTCATATTTTAGTGAACTCATGTTAAGAGTCGCTTGATTATGTACTAGAGTCAACTTCGTATAGGTTAGCTTGAAAGTATTAGGATACGAGACATTAAAAATATTACGAAGTCTTGAAGATGTGAAGAAGCAAGGAGCTACAACGACAACAATCATCCTTCCACTTGAGGTTAGTGATATTTGACTTGAACTGTTTCATTCCCTAACGTATCTTTCAAGTCGTGCATATTGAAAACATAACTGCGAAGCATATTTGAACTCTAGATAGACATAGTATTAAGGAATACAATACAAGGTTTATTGCTTAATCATTAAACTTTGTAGATAAGACATCGCCATAATCATTTGAATGGTATTGTGATTATGTATGGGTATGAGGTGAGGATTTCATCCTAGGGAACAATGTTTACATGTGTTCTAAGGAAGTAAGTTCATAAACTTGTTTGTGTACCAAAAAGGAAATTTCCAGGTGTTATTGGTTTTGTTATTCATTGCATATCTTATGAACAACCAATATGTGTGAGAAAGTATAACCGCTCACAACTTGTTGTGTTCTTGGAAGAACTATTCACAAAGGCCTGACTTATGTATTGGTATAATTTTTATAAGTAAAACCGATCTTAAGTAATCACCTGTGGTATGATCGGATTTTGTATGTCTGACCAATTAAAAGGAAAGGGGAGCCGATCCTTGTAAGGGGTGCAATACATTAAAGGGAACCGATCCTTGTATGGGTGCAGCAAGGTTTATAGTAGAAAGGGGAACCGATCCTATGGATATGTGCAACACGTTTTTAGGCAAAGGGGAACCGATCCTTTGGACATGTACAACACATATAAGTTAGATACCATATATATGTGGGGAACCGATCCTAGTACCTAGTCAACCGAATTTTTGGAAAGCTAGTGTGACTATGCACAGTACTCACATGGAGGTAGAACCGAAACTTGTTTTGGTAGAACCGTTAAACCCATGATTGTGATGAATGTTGGTTTGATCAATCACATAGTTTTTGAAAGTCAGATGAACCAATTCTAAACTTGTTTGGAAGTGTGGCAAATCGGTTTCAAGGTTGTAAGTGTGAAAGAGAACTTACAAAGTAAAGATGTCGACAAACTTTGAACACGTGTTGTGAATGTTTATTTCTTTAATTGTTCAAAGATATTCCTTAAAGGCTAAGGGAAGAGAATCCTAGGATCGAAACATAAGTAAGTTACGAATCTTTTAATTAAGGTTATTAATTTCATTTCATAGGGAAATTACAGAATTAGTAATGTGCATTTACTAATTAGATTTTCCGAGAGATTTCGATCGTTATTTTTGGACAGAGCATTTCTAGGAGTTATGAAAACCGAATCTGTGCTTTAATGAATATTTTGAGAATATTTTCAGTTTTGGAAATTACTTGGTGTCCAAACTTCCTTGTCTATAAATACTCGAAGTTTGTCTTTTTAGCAAACTAATCCTTCGTAACAACAGATTTACTCTTTTGTTGTTTTTACTGGTGTACCCGCCTATTCGGAGAAGGGAGTAACCTAATTAGGAAAAATCTCTTACGACCGCTTAGTTTAAAGTCTTCTTTGGGATTGAGAATCTCTAGCGTGTACCGTTGGTGGGAAACTAGATAATTTCGGTTTATCTTTTGTTTTCGATTGATTGATTGACTAACGGTGGTTGAAATCTGATTGCACCTGGTTTGTTTATTCTTGAGAATCTTCTCTTCTAATATAAGATTCACTCAAACTAGTTCAGAGTTTCGACAGGGATCTTTAGACTATTGTTAGTTCTAAAGACGATCTTGTGATAATCCATTATTAACGGACTCCGTTCTGTGCGTGATTGATCACAAGAGATTCAAGTGATTGTGTGCAGGTTTTTATTGAAGACTTAAGAAGATTTGAAGACAAAGAAGATATTGAAGATCTGACTTGGGTTTTATAATCTTTGGTGTGCACAATATTTGTTTCTGTAAAAGAGGATCCAATTAATAATCGGTTTATCCTTGTGGTAGATTGGATTGATTAATTGAGTAGATCGACATCAACACGATTCTTCGGATTAAAGGTGTTGTTGGCTTAATCTTAAACGATTACCTTTGGGTGATTGAATATGACATAGATCTAAGGACCTGACGAAGGAGTTTATGTTGAGATAAACAGAAGATCCTTTGTCCGAATCATATCACTTGGTTGCATAGAGTTGATACCAAACAGATTTGTTTTTCCTTTACTGTTTGGAATACGAACCAAAGGAATTGTTCCAAGTACATGACTTATTTATAAGTTGGAGGCGTGGGAATACATAAGGAACTAGGTGAACTATAGGGTTAGTTACTTGGTCTCAACTATACGGTTAAATCCCGAGAGTGTAATTTTGTGTAGCGGCTTAATCCTGAGAGTATTCAATTATGGACTAGGTCCCGGGGTTTTTCTGCATTTGCGGTTTCCTCGTCAACAAAATTTCTACGATTTTTAGCCATGTTAAAATAAACAACCAATTCCTTTTTCTTGTTCTAAATCTTGCATATACCATCCTCTATAATAATTTTGAATCCGTTCTCATAAATTTGATCCAAACTTAATAGATTCAATGTAAACTAGAAACATAATAAACATTGCCCATGAGAACCATTCTTTCAGTGAATACGTAACGAATTTTACCTTTTCTCATGATTGGAACCTTGGCTTTATTTCCAAAATTCGCATCACCACAAGCCGATTCATCTAGATGGTAATGTTGTTCTCGTTTTTGTTTCCGCACACATGGTTATTTTTCCCTGTATCAAAATTTCACTTGTCCATTTGTGCATATTCAGGAACACTACAAGCTAACAATAGAGTTTCCGTTTTTCTTGACTTCATCTTGAACAATTAGCATGCTTAGAATTGAATTTAACATGAAGAAGTTTACACTCTGATTTATAATGACCACATTTCTTGCAATGATAACATCTTATTTTAGATTTATCGTATATTCCCTTAGGCTTAGAAGCTTTGTCTTCAATCTCTCCGCTAGAACTTTCATTCTCCGTCACAAAAAACCTTGCTTTGAAAAGCTTGTTCTATAGACCTGCAACATATATTAAGTCCATTTTATATTCATGAGCACACAACGAACACATCAAACCATCAACCATCATAGTTGTTAGATTTATTCCTTCCTCAATTGAAGCGACAACGTAATCGAACACAGCTGGTAGAGACCGAATATTTTTAAAAATTACGTAATCATCTAACACCTCACTGTTAACTCATAATTTATTAAAAATATAGAAAAATAATCAGAAATCTTTTCAGAATTATTCATATGGAGAGTCTTGAATTCACCTCACGCGGTCTGTAACCTCTCGTTATTCTCCTTGTCATCACCTTTGCAAGAATTCTGCAACTTATCCCAAGATTGCTTTGCTATAGTTGAATTCTGAATCTTTTTCATTACCACTTCGACTGTAGCGTATATGTAATACGGTGTCTTCTTGTCTTTTTGTAATACAAGTGTCTTTCCGCGCTTGAGAGAGCTCTGCTCCTGCTGCTGGTTCGACATAATCATTCTCCATTATCTCTTTCAACTCCAACAACCCAAACAAAGCTACCATTTGGATGACCAATTGATCAAAATTCTTACCACATAACTTTGGAAGTGGAAAAATTGAAGCATTTTGATAACTACTTTAACTTACTTAAAACAAACACAAATAACCTAGCTCTGATACCAATAGTTAAAATCATACTACTAATTTCTAAGGAACAAAAAATTGAATCAGAACAGTGAACCACCAATACTATAACTCGTATAATTTTCACTCAGAAAAATGAACAAACACTCTAACTATAAAGGTAAAGTTGAAGACATGATATGTATCTACCGAACTTGTGTATTATATGATTCGATTAAATAAGATGACAATCCGACCACCATTATATGGATGAAGATCTGTACATATTTTACACCCACTACCGACATGATCAGTTACATAAATGCGATTAAAAACAAACTAAGTTATGGACAGCAACAACTTTAATGGTTGACTGTAAAACTACCGACAAACTTGCTGGACTTCAAGAAATAATGAAGTGTGCAAGAAAAATTAAACAAATAATTCCTACTAACCAGGAATTTGGATAACTTAGATTTGAGTTTAAGATTCTTCAAAAAAAAATCCCGCAACATAAAACCAACCTTAAGACGGATATGATTTTAATATATCAACTTATGAAATGGCAAGGATTTCCCTCTTCCGGACGATTGCATCTTACACTTCACATCACATTAAAATCCTGAAAGCTCAACTTTACTTATGAAAAAGAAAGGTATCCAGTACACCACCAAATTTTAATCCGGAAACCTGTATGGATAAACCTGTCACAATCAGTAGTACAAATCAACACTAATGATCCGATATCTGATATGACAAATAAGTTTAACTTGGAGGATCCCAGATATCAGTATCCAAGCAATAACCTAAGTATATACTGAACTGTAACAGAACCGAATTCTAAGAATAAAAATCTTGTAGTCTTTCTTTCAAGATACGAATTATCAAGGATAAATCTTCTAGATTCTACACAGTCTTTTAGGATTAGAATGTATAGGTTATTTTAACGTACTTCTTGTGATATTTTTAATTATAAAGATAAATAATATAATGCAAAAGAAAGATAACAAAAGACACCAAAAATTTTGTTAACAAGGAAAATTGCGATGCAGATAGGACCTAGTCTAGAACTTGAGAACCATACTGTATTAAGCCGCTAAAAACACTAGCATATTATCAGGCTTCGAATGGAATGTAATTGGGACCAAATCGACCCTACAAGAAATTCATCTTCAGTCGCGTTACTTTACGTCTCTTGGATCTCGCAAGATCTTATGCAACACGATTCCCGTAGTTGATGTCCTTTACATGCCTAGGAGTTGCTTCAGCCTAAGTGAGGACTTTTATGACTATTCTGCCTCTAACAGAAGGCCTATTTGATTTCCTTCAGAAAGATATTTAATCAAGGTATGAGAATTTATATGCTTATGAGGGATCTTCAAACAAAGGAGATATCAAGTAAACTCAAGATTAGGTTGAACTTATTCTCTTCAAAAGTAATAGAGATGCCTAATCAATTCTGCCTCACAAGAATAATCTAAAAAAATAAAAAATAAAAAGCGATTTAGACATCTATCTTGTGGAATCACAAAGTCTGAGACGAAGATTACTTTGTGATTTCTATCAATCAAGTTTCTGATTTAAAGTTTCGGGAACCTAGAAGATCGATAATAACAAGATCTGGATAAAAAAACTATCAGGTAAAAGATAATCAAACGGGACTTCACGCCCTTAGTGAAGTCTTTCAAAGTCGTAATCTAATTATGTTTCTTAGAAGAAACTTAAGTTGTAGAGGACAACTCTAAAATACAACTAGGACGCGGCATTGTTGGGATTAAGCTTATAAAGTGAGGGAGTCCCTACCAATAAACCTCAATAAAAATAATAAACCTCAACAAAAAATTTCACTAACACCAACTGATTGTTTTGAATCGCTTTAGTCACAGTCGTCGATGAACGAATGGATTTATGATCAAAGAAAAAGAAATCTATATATAGCTTTTCAAGAACCCTTCTCATTTGCATTACCAAATGATTTCTCCAATCTACTTTGCACAAACCACCAAGAATCGGTTTACTTCCCATATTTTGTTCTGCAAATAATAAAATTTACCCTTTATTTAAACAATTTATAATTTCCTAAAATTGCCTCAAAAAAGTATTTAGAATATATGATTATCCACGTGTGAGAAGAGAAGGAGGTTTATGATCCTTTGACATGGCATATACTTTTGTATGAATACCATATTCTCTCAAAATAACATCTTTGAAGAAGAATATCCAATCACAATTCTTCCTTTACAGATCCTTTTCAATATTATAATTACTTCCTCTACTTACCTTACTAGAATAAACCACAATCATGAATACTATTTCTTCTCTCTATATAAATCATTCCTTTTCTCCCTTCCTCCCTGCTACCAACTCTTCTTCTTCAACTTCAACTTCTCTTTCTGTTGTCCATTTTCCATCTTCTTCTTCTCTTTGTAATTCTAGAATTAAACTAAAACCCGTTCCTTATTTGATTAGTAGAGAGCTAAGGAGTAGTAAAGGAAAGAAATTTATATCGAAAATGTCAATTACTGAATCTTTGCTTGAAGAGGGTCGTGCTGGTGCTAATGATAATGATAATGATGATGAAGTGATTCCTCCTGTTGTTGATTATACTGAAGGGAATAAACCTAGACGTATTGCTCTCTTTGTTGAACCTTCTCCCTTTGCGTGAGTATTTTTTCCAGCTCCTGTCTTGTATATTCTTGATGTGATTGTGGTTGTAATTGAGTGTGTTTTGAAGTCTTAATCACTTTTTTTCATGTGGTTTCTTGTTTTGATCAGTTTTTTTGTATAGTTTCTTGTTGCGATGTTGACTTGAATTGGGCATTATAGTATCAATAACTAGTTTTTGAAGGCTAATTTCGTTCATTTAGTAGCAGATTTTAGTTTTTATTCTCAAGATGTTGGCATCAATTTGAGTGTTGATTCCATGATGGAGTTTAGTCCAGATGTAGTTTTATGGCTGACCCAAGTTTGTTGTTGCTATTAGCTGTACTTGAATCTACTTCTATGCTTCTGTTGACTTTAGATTGGGCTTTGTGTTTCAATTGAGATTTTGATAAATATAAGTTTTAAAATTGTTGTGTCATATATTCTCTCAATTACATTGTCAAGAAATGTGAATCATACAGGTTAACTGTTTACGGTTTTGTCTGTGAGACTGACAATTGCTTGGTTTTGTTTTATAGCTATGTCTCTGGGTATAAAAATAGGTTCCAGAATTTCATCAAATACTTGCGTGAAATGGGAGACGAGGTATGAATCCTTTGTTGGTGGTCATGTTTCCATTTGTAGTTATACATTACAGGCTAATCACATTATGAGTCTCAATGTGGTTTAATAACAATCAACTTTTGTATGCTTGGTTTAGGTTTTGGTTGTAACAACCAAAGATGGAGTTCCTGATGAATTTCATGGAGCAAAACTAATTGGATCAAAAAGGTTAGTTTCCGTTACTATCAAATAATTACGGTCAATACTCCACTTCATATGAATTCTATTTCTTTTACGCTTTATCTCAAGTATAAGCTTATTTTTTCTACTGTTATGTTTCAGCTTCCCCTGCCCGTGGTATAATAAGGTTCCCCTTTCACTAGCTCTTAGCCCTAGAATTATATCAGAGGTTGCCAATTTCAAGCCTGACATTATACATGCATCATCACCTGGAATTATGGTAACTTTGTCACAACTGTTCTACATCTTCTTATAGTGATGTTTTCTTTTCCATCTTCCACAGTCTGCTCCCAACTGTAGAATTAAGTCGTTCTACTCTTTGGAGGGTAATTCGTCTTAGTAACTGCTGATGCATGGCTGACGATAATGTTGATGATGTAGGTATTTGGCGCTCTTATCATTGCAAAGCTCTTGTCTGTTCCAATAGTGATGTCATATCACACTCATGTTCCAATGTATGTCTGCGGTTTCTATATCTCTCTCTTTTGGTTCTTCAATAAATATGACTTTATAACTTCTGCTTTATAATATTGTGAACAGTAGACACAAGCTAAATGAGATGCCTGACTTGGCTCATCTGGAAGTTTGACCAGGGTCACACTCATAAATATTAATTAACATAGCAAACCCACATTTTTATACTTAAATGAAAATAGCTGAATTGTTTTCTAATATATATGTTTGTTCCGTGCTTCAAATATTTGGGGTGCGTAAAGTATTTTCTGGACTAAAACTAATCCAACGATTGCATAACAGATACATTCCAAGATACACTTTCAGTTGTCTGGTGACACCAATGTGGATGGTCATAAGTAAGTTATCTGTTGTTTTTAGATATGATATTGATTAAGACGAGTAAGCTGCTACATTTTCTTAAAATCTTTTCCTTGTTTTACAGAGTTCCTGCACAGGTCTGCTGACCTTACTCTAGTGCCATCAGCTCAAATTAGCAGGGATCTCCAAGCAGCTCATGTGACAACAGGTGAATACTGAACTCCTGTTCACTCGATGGTTTCTTAATTAACACAAAGCAAGTGTTTGTTTCACATGCTAGATAGCCACAATTACATTGGAGGATCACCATTTATATATATGCATTTTTGCTTGAACTACACTCTCCTTCCTCTAGTGGATGCTCACTAAGTTCGCATTAGTATTTTGTTGTGTAATACTTATAGTAATCTTAAGTGGAATATCTCTGTTTTTCATTCTTTGTCTATACACACTCCAACATGTATGCCTTTTCGATTTTGTTACTTCTTGTTTGTTCTGTTCCTTTACCCTCTCTTGTCACTTTTCAGTTCTTTTCTTCATAGTTTCGTTTACTTATTTTTAATGTTTCACTTGTCAGCCAATAGAATCCGTCTCTGGAATAAAGGTGTAGATTCAGACAGTTTCCACCCACGTTTCCGGAACCACGAAACACGATGTTTACTAAGGTATGGCTATTATGTCATCATCTCCCTCCCTGGTAAATATTCTTAGTTGGCTGTTTGTCTAATCTTCAAATTTCCGTCTACTCAGCAATGGAGAACCGGAGAAACCTTTGATAATTCATGTTGGGCGACTTGGAGTTGAGAAGAGTCTGGATTTCTGTAAACAGTAAGTTCCTGTCTTTTGGTTTTGAGTTTTTTTTTTTTTTGCCTTTTCTCCTTCGCTTGTTTTATCCATATTTAGGGCACCCCCATTCATCACTTCAAAATTATTTCTATCATTTTGATATATGTAGTCGGGTGTCTGAAATCACTCACATGTATAAAACTTACTTTGCTTGAGTTTGACAATAACTGGATGAGTCTATTCAACCTTTGACGAATATGTTGTGCTGCAGGGTGATGGATAGGATTCCAGAAGCACGAATTGCTTTTATTGGTGATGGGCCATACAGGTAAGCGTAGAGACTCTGCTATCCTCTTGCTCGCTTAAAATAAGCTACATGTTTCTTATATTCACATGAGCATTGTCATGACCATGCAGGGCAGAACTGGAGAGCATATTCACCGGCATGCCTGCAGTATTTACAGGAATGTTATCGGGTGAAGAACTCTCAAAAGCATATGCAAGTGGCGATGTTTTTCTTATGCCATCAGAGTCCGAAACTCTAGGTCTCGTCGTCTTGGAATCCATGTCTTCAGGGGTCCCAGTGGTGGGTGTTCGTGCTGGTGGAATCCCTGACATAATTACAGCAGATCAAGAGGGAAAAACAGGATACCTTTATACTCCTGGAGATCTTGAAGACTGTTTAAACAAATTAATTCCTCTCTTACGTGATTCCGAATTGAGAGAAAGAATTGGGAAAGCTGCTCGTGAAGATATGGAGCAGTACGATTGGAGAGCTGCCACGAAAAAGATCAGAAACGAGCAATACAATGCTGCAATCTGGTTCTGGAGAAGGAAGAAAGCTGAACTGTTGAGACCCTTCCAATGGTGCTTCAAAAAGATATTCGGACCAAAAGATGAAGTCACCTACGTAAAGTAATGGTAAGAAAATATGATTTGAACACGAAAAAAATGCTTGTTATTATAATTATTTTTAGATTGTCGTGGTACTAGTCGTCTATAAAAAGTAGATTCAGGCTTAAAAGGAAAGCCATTTTAGGGGTTTTAGGGTGTAGAGTTGAAAGTTAGTTGTGTGAATGTATAATGCTACTGTGGTGGGGTTCAGAATGTAGACTTTGGGAGGGTGGATGGATGAATGTGTGGGGTTTTTGATTTGTATGTATGAATACGATGGATCTTCCAATTGGTTCTTGTACATCTCAAATTCGTTAAAATTGCTATTTGTACACCTCTTGTCATTTTTAGATTCATTTAAAATTGCTATTTTAATCGCTGCTGCATCTACACTCTCTTTACTTTCCTCACCTACAGGTCCTACACTGGATTAGGGGTGTAAATATTACCCGAAAAAACTTGGATTAGGGGTGTAAATATTACCCGAAAAAACTCAGCCTGCCCATACCCGCCCAAGCCCGCCTGTACCTCAAATTGCCCAAAGCCTGTTATGGCCCGTTGCGGGTTACCCGGCCTGGCCTGGATTAATTTATTGGGCGGTCTCGGGCTTTGCGATTAATTATGATGCCCGGCCTGATACCCGGCCTGGTGCCCAGCCTGAAAGGCTTCTATGTGCTATTAATCATTTAATATCCTCTTAAAAAGACTTAAAAGTTATAATTTTATAATTGTCAATTTTGTGTCAAGAAAAATAAAATATATAATTGTTTTTACTTATAATTAACCTTTTCAAAACATTAATGGTAATATATTTTCTTATTAGAAAGTTTATTGTACTCTAATTAATTATTTATTATAGCCTAAAATTAAAAATTTGTCAGTGTAATTTAAATATAAAATAATACTATCACTTTACTTACGATATGTGATGTTGTATTTAATACCGTTGATTTGAAAATTTAAACTTAAAAAAAAAATTCAAAATAGTGGCCTGTCCGGCCCGATCTGGCCTGCCCGTATAAAAAGCGGGCTTTGGGCGGTCTTTGGGTAGCAAATTATCTACTTGTACCCGGCCTGTCCGGCCTGAATTTGTTTACGGGCTCACAAATATTAAGCCTGGACTGCCCGGCCGGTCTTAGTTTTTGGGTCGGGCGGCCCGGCCTGCCCGAATTTACACCCCTACACTGGATGCACTCCCAGTTAGGGATGAACATGGTGTCGGTTAACCGTTGGAAACCGACCGAACCAGACCAATAAGCAAGAAACCGAACCAAACCATTTAGATTTGGATTGGTTTGGTAAAAGATGTTGAAAAACCGACATTACTGGTTTGGTTTTGGTTTGACCTGAAAACCGAACCAAAAACCATTGGGGAACCGATTAATTTTTAAACTTAATTTCTACCGTGGATTTAAAAGTATTAGATTCTACCCATTAATTTAGAGGATAAATAGAAACCCTAAATCTAATATTTCATTATGATACTCTCCCTCTTTCTCTTTCTCCTTCTCTCAGCCGCCTCCCTTCTCCACCCCCAACTACAGCTGCTGCCACTCGACTTTTTTCTTCCCGTCTTCCTTCTTTTTTATTTGTCAATATCTAAATTAAGATATATTATATATCTTCATTTGATCTCTAGAATTAGAGTAAGCTTTAACTATTCTTGATTTTTTTTTTGTTTGTATATTTGTGTAAACCAATACTATCGGCAACTACGATTTTTTTATCTGTAAATTTGTGTATTTTTTTTTGGTTTGACATAATTATTGGTTAACCAAAAACCACTGGGACAAACCGAAACCAACTGGAACCATTTGGAATCCGAACCAATGGTTAATGGATTGGTTTGGTTTAGATTTTTAGAAACCAATAATATTGGTTTCGGTTTTGGTTTGGCTAGAAACCGAACCAAAACCAACCATGAACAGCCCTACTCCCAGTTGCTTTCTTTGTTCCTTCCACTACATTATCTTTCAAGGAACCTGTTATATCTTTCGCATTGGCTTGTAATTTCCTTGATTTCGCACTGGCTGTTTCAATATCTTTTGTCGCTTTTGCTTTTGCATTATCTGACAATTCTGTTGCATTTGCAACACCCTCGTCTATTTTTTCTCCTGCTTGACCAACCAGTAAATCTTTGCTTGCTCTGCATTTCATTTCTTTAGAGCGTCGACAGTCACGACCAAAATTGGGGACTATTCCCAAATATGGTCTGTGATTCAACCTTAGTAAAGCCAAATATGGTCGGGTTTTTTTAGGGTTTTGAAACAAAAAAATATTCGCTGACCCAGATCAAAATTTAATTAGCGTGTGAGGTTCGGCGCGAGTACAGTGAGCATGTGAGGTTCGGCGCGCGTACCGTGAGCGTCTAGGTGTACATTAATTAAAGTACTGTTTGAATGTTAATGTGCGCCTAACCATCAGGCGTAAGTATAATATATGCCTAACCAAACTGCACTAACCAAATCCAAAATCTTTTCCAGTAGAAAGTACCGGGTCGACTAGAAAATATCTCCTAAGAATCGAACATGGATTTTACGCCGGTCTGTCCGAGCCTTGCACAACTTGCACTACGGCAAGCAAAAATACTTGACGCTACCCGCATCGCGATTGTTTTTGTTTTTGGACCCGATGGGCAGAAATCACTGTGTTAATGGAATTACGAATTCTCGACAATTAATGCGGATATACTTACATCATGTCCCGGTTGCAGAAGCTACGGGGTGTTGCCCCTTCACAATCCTGTCAACTGCAGCGCTACAGGGGGATTCCCCCCTTCACAAACTGCAGGGTTGCCTTTACGTGTTCGTTGATTGGGTTGTAAAGAAATTTATAGAAAATAAAAGGAGAGCGTTGTTAGTCTACATACTTGAAACCCACCTCTTCCACGCGTATTGCCGCCCTCCATGTCCGTATGTCCAACGCCTGCTCTGGTGAAAGGTTTCGGTTGCTCAAGTTGTTCTTTAGGCACTCGTTCCAAGTTAGCTTCGGTCGGCCTCTTCGTTGCATCCTTCCTTCGGCGCGCCTGATGCAACCTACTCGAACTGGGGCATCAGGCGGTCTTCGCTGGAGATGCCCAAACCAGCGCAGCCGATGCTGTACAAGCATCTACTTGATTGGCGCTACCATAAATTTCTTACGTACGTACTCATTCCTGATACGGTCAAGCCTCGTATGTCCGCAAGCCCATCTCAGCATCCGCATCTCGGTACTCTTCGGTCTCAAAGTGTCCCGACTGTTTATCGCCCAACATTCCGCACCGTATAGCATGGCAGGCCTGATCACCGCTTTGTAAAACTTACCAACTACACTAACCATCAAGTGTAAATATAATGTGCGCCTGACCACCAAACGCAAGTGTAATGCGCGCCCAACACCGGACACAATATAGTGTGCACCTGACTAAATTTAGTCTGTCTCTCGTTGTGCTTCGCGTCTAAGAATACCAAATTGTTTTAGGATTTAGTCTGTTATTTGGCTCGTTTCATGATTATGGGTAACGACTACATTTCTATCTTACAATGAAAAATTATCAAAACTGTTTAGCTAAATTTGGCTCTGGTCCGTGGGAACTATAATTGTACGGATCCGAACTATAATTGTACGGATCATCGTATGAAGGTATTTTCTTATTGTTATCATTATCGACCTCTCTTTCCCCCCTCTTTTATTCATTTTTTAGCGGGATATTTTACTAGATAGAAATTACCATATATTCCAAGAAATAATATTTTAGAGTGAGTTTGGTCATGTTGACTCGCCAACTGTTTGTTTGGTCTTTTTTTACTATTCTTATTATTGTTTGGACCTAATATTACAGTTTGGTCCTAGGTGTACATTATTACCTTCTGAAATTGGTACCTAAAATACCTTTCCCTTTCCATATATATAGAAAACATTAGTGGAGAATAAATCATTTTCAGATTTACTTTCTCTCTCCTATCTGTTTTCAGATCTAGACTCTCCAATCATTTTTCTTGATTTCTTTCTTAAAATTGATTTCGAAGACTGGGGATGAAAATTTATTTTACAAAGAGATCGGTTTGATTTGATTACAGAGATCCATTTGATTTTGATTACGGAGATTTTGATTTTGATTGCGCATATTTTGATTTGATTATAGAGATCGAAGATGAACTCATGTTGAAGATGAAGATGATGAGGATTTATTTTACAGAGATCGATTTGTTTTGATTATAGAGATCAATGTAATTTTTATTACATAGATTTCGATTTGATTACAAAGATCGAAGATGAACTCATGTTGAAAATGAAGACGATGAAGACGATGAAGAAGATAAGGAAGATGAACTAATGTTTTCCTTCTCTGCTGTTGTTGTTGAAGATGACGAAGACGATGAAGATGATGAATACGAACTCATGTTATTGTTGAAGATTGATCTGCTGTTGTTGGAGATCTAATTAGTTTTTTTTTTCTTTTTCTCTGTTGTTGTTGAAGATTTGAGTTTGAATTAGGTTTTGTTGTATGTTCATTTTTAAGAATGGATTGCATTTTCAATTAGGTGTTCATTTGAAATGATGAACTCTGTTTTAAATATTGATTTAGTTTGGTTTTATTAGGTGTTCATTTTAAAGAACGAACTATGTTTTATATTTGATTTAGTATGGTTTTATTAGGTGTTCATTTGAATGAATGAATCATGTTTTCATATTCGATTTAGTTTGGTTTTATCAGGTTTTCATTTGAAAGAATGAACACTGATTTTTGTTCATAATAATGAACATTGATTGGTTGTTCATTTGAAAAAATGAACTCTAATTTTTTTCACAATGATGAACTTTGATTGGGTGTTCATTTGAAAGAATAAACTCCGTTTTCATATTTGATTTAGTTTTGGTTTTGATTATGTGTTCATTCGAAAGAATGAACTCTGTTGATTGTTCATAATAATGAATTTTTCGTTGTATGTTCATTTTTAAGAATGAACTCAAATCTACAAAAAACATTACCAAACACCTGACAGTTCATGAAACAAAATGAACTCCTGCAAGAAAATAAGTAGGAAGTTCAAAGTTCATCATAGAGGATGAACTCAAACAATTTCGGGAATGAAACAGGCACGCAAATTAACATAGAAGGGCATTTTGGTCCATTTTATATTTTCAAATAATTATGGACCAAACAAAAAACACTTTTTTCCGCTGGTCCAAAATTGGGACCACCTAAAAAAGGACCAGACGATAATTTCCCCTTTACTCTATTGATTTGAATAAATGGGCAAAATGATTGTTCCCGCTATAATGATTATAAGAGGAAGAGAAAAGAAGAAAAACAATCTATAGATCAATGTCACATTACTTGTTACTAAATCGAATATAGCGGTCATTTATTACAATATTTGTTTGAAATTTGAGGGTTATGTGCGGGCCATGTGCCCTTTTTTCTATTTTTTTTCTTCTAAGGGTTGTTTTCGGGTGGATTAGTAATTTTATTGTTTTCTTTAGTTTCTTTGTTTAATTTCACGATACAATTTGCTGGATCATTAGACCTATATATCTTCGTTTTTTGTAAGTATTATATATTTAATGACTTGCACAACCTGATAATTTGAGTAGTATTATTGTAAGATTTTATCGAGTCTGCCGACATATATAACTCTCTTTTGATACAGAGATTGGTTGCAAAGTACTTTAATTATCACCTTTGGAAATCACTTGATTGAGGTTGTGGAGGTCTAAATTTCATCTAATAGCATGACGCAAGTCTTTCAGCATACATAACTCTCTTATGATGCAGAGATTGGTTGCAAATTACTTGAATTATCACCTTTGACAATCACTTGATTACTGTGGAGGTCTAAACTGCATTTGATAGCATGGCAAGGAAGGGCCCCTGCTTGTCCAATGTCTCTAGCTCGAAATAGTTTGATTTTTTCTGCCATAAAAGTTCCTACATTCATTAAGTTCAGTCTCAAACCTACAGACTGCCTTCATGTGGATAGGAAGCATCATAATTAATTTTAAGCCGTTATTCGGGGGTGTTTTAACACAATCCTAATAAAAAAAATGAAATAGAAATGAAAGCAAAACTAATTAAGACACACACAACACAAGGATTTATAATGGTTCTATCAAGATGATATACATCTGTTTACCAAGATGATGAACTGATTCCACTATGATCAAATAAATTTACAAGATAATGATTGAAACCCCTCTCAGAAACCCTAGCTACCTATTCTGCATCTACTTCTCTTACAAAGAATGTAAATCTCATTTTTCTTCTATGTTTTTGTTGACCTAACATTAGCTGCACCAATACATGTACTGTTGCACATTGTATGCAACGGCTCCTGGTGAGATCAAGTTAGAAGCAACAACTTCGGGTGCAGATCAACAACCTCCAATGCGTTCCAGTTCTGCTGCAAGAAAAGAACTTACCGGCAGGACTAAAACATGTATTCAAGTCATATTACAATAAATCTCTACCTTGACTTGAATCCTACTAAGTAAACAACCTGCATTCTAATTGCACACAACTTTTATTTATCATCGTCTTCGCTCAACCTTACAAGGGCTCTCAGTGCTTGCTGACACCATCCAAGTCCAAGCAGTACTTAAAATTGATACTTGGAACCGTATTTGTCAATATGTCTGCTGGGTTATCTGTTGTAGGAATCTTGAGAATTCATAGCTTTCCTTCCTCAACTGCATTCTTGATGAAATGGTACGTGATGGTGATGTACTTTGTTCATTCATGATATATCTGGTTCTTGGATGAATGAATGACATTTTGACTGTCACTATGTAAAGCTACACCCTCTTTCTTGAAATCCTAATCACCAATCAAACCTATCAACCATATACCTTCCTTAATTGCTTATGTGGTCGCCATGTACTCTTCTTCAGTCATAGACAATGCAATTGTACTTTGCGAAATTGACTTTCAACTTATAGTACTACCACACAATGTGAAAGTATGACTAGTCAATGATCTTTTTCTACAACCGTCAATCTATAATTGGGATCGCGGATTGATCATAACCCGCCTTGTCTCAAACATGCCCGTCTTGGCTTGTTGTCTAAATATGACAGGTTAGATTTAGATTTGCATATATGAACCCGTCAAAAACAAGTCGGACTAGGATCAACCAGCGGGTTACTCTTTAACCTGAAAAACTGTTATTCAGATAAGGTTTTGTTAATAATAATTGTTAAATTGTAATTAATGACATCATCTATATCATTGAACTTCATCAGAAAAACTGTAAGAATTTTATATAATTAAATCTTGAGTGTCTATTTATTATTAGGATCTACATTCTAAACTATTGATGATACATTAAACCAACCATAAACACATAAAGCAAATCTTAGGAACAATGAATCACCAATACTAAATGATATATGTATAGCAGATTGTAATGTAGACTTAGAACAAATAAAGACTCATTTATTACCTTTTCCAAAACTCAGTTAATTATTTGGTGTGATGATAAACCTTCATTATTAATTTTAGATCATAACAAAGAAAACATCATGAATTGAGATATCCTTAAAATAAAAAGAAGAGAAGAACCTTAGAAGATATGTCGGCGATGTGTTGAAACAATGGAATAGTATACTAAGTATATGGTTATACTTTTTTTTTTTGAACAAAAGTAGCTATTTTATTAAGAGATTAGTTGTCTAGGGTACAAGGTCCCCATGGAGTTATTCATTACAATTACATTAAGGAAATTAGGGCATGTGTGATCCCAGATATTTGTGGACAAGTTGGTGTTGTTGTTGTTTCCCGTTTGTAACTGTTTCAGTGCTACGTAGTTTTCCAATCCATCTGCCGCCTGGTTTGATTCCCTATATGCGTGTGCAATTATGTACTGTTGAATTTGGCGAAGGTGGTACTGAATTTCCTGCAGCATTGTCTGAACTATCCAAGGGCCTTGTGAGTAGTGTTTATTAATCATTGTCACCAACGCCGTGGAATCTGATTCAAAAATGATGTGCTTCCATTATTTTGTCGTATCCATTCTAGCGGCTAGTAGAAGGGACCACGTTTCTGCTACCAACGCTGACGCTTTCCCAATCGGTGCTGCCAAAGACATTATAACCTCTCCTTGTGAATTGCGACATATCCATCCTGAACCTGCAGTTTCCGGCTGACCACCTGGTTGGCTTTTACTTGCTCCATCTGTATTGATTTTAATCCATCCCGAAGTCGGTGCTACCCATCTAACTCATATAGTTCTCATGCTCGTTCTTGTTGGTTGCTGGTCATGTGATTGTTGTATTCGTGGTTGGTTGAGTAGTTTGTGTTTAACCGTCCAATTATATTCTTGTGCTAATAGTGTTGAGAGGTAGAAGATCTGATTTGTAGTTTGTGTATTATTGTTGTAGACCTTCGCATTTCTCGTGAGCCATGTGTTCCATAGTACGAAGCAACACGTTGTGAAGTGTTCTTTTGTGGACTTGAGATTCAAGAACTCACTGAAGTTTGATGGTGGTTGCACATTGACACGATGTTGGTTAGCAGGAGTAGTACGGATAATTCCAGTGTTGTTGTTGGTTACAATAGTAGCTGGTATTGGTTGTGGTGGCAGTACCAGGCCATCATAAGGATTGTGATTCCCATTGTTAGCATTGTACTGAAGGCACCAGAGTTCCCACACCTTCTTTGCTCTGGGATAGGTAAAAAGGCAATGTTGGACTGTCTCCGATTGCATATTACAAATAAGGCAGGAATCGCTGGTCAGTGATGTTCCTATGTTGTAGTGCTGAAAAGGTGGCAAGTCCGTCATTGCTGACTTTCCATAAGAAAAGTCAGATTTTTTGGGGACAATCTATTTTCCAAATCGATTTGGAAAATTCTTCTTGGAGCCTGTGGTTGATCTGTGGTTGTGCATTGTTGTTGTTCTCTTGGGTTTTAATTAGCACCTCATAACCACTTTTACCTGTGTAGTGTCCCTTTTTGGCGTGAAGTCAAATTGGTTTATCTTGGATCGGTGGATTTTAAATGTGTATGCCTCTGATTAAATCTCTCACCGTAAGTGTGAAAACCTGGTCTAGCATATTAATATTCCATGATGAAGGTTAATGTTCAATCAATGTACTAACCAGATTGTCTCCTGAGCTGCCATATGATACCGTATGTGCCTGCTTGGATATCCAGTTCTCTTTAATTGTTGTTGTTGCGCCGTCACCTATTTGGATTCCACGATTGGCCTGAACAAAAGGTGCCACTTTGGCCAGATTTTTCCAAGCAGGATTGGCTGCCGCCGGAGGTTTTGGAATGCTTTTTAGTATTTGCTACTATTGCAAATATTTGGTCCTATACATAGTGCTGCAGATAGTATTTGGGTTGGTATGTATTTTCCAGACCCTCTTACAAATAAGTGCAAAATTATGTTTTCTTGAATTTCGTATTCCCAAACCTCCTTGCTTGATTGGTAGATCGAGTTTCTCTTTACAAATCATGTGAAGTTTCCTTGTATTTTGATCATGGCCCCAAAAGAAATTCCTAGCCATCCTGTCAATCTGTTGGTGTACATGTGCTGGTAGCAGTTGGGTTTGCATTACATGGTTGACAGTTGGGAGGAGGCTTGAGTTGGTAAGTTTCCATCGTCCATCTTGATTGAGACACTTTGCCATCCAGCTTTTGACCTTTCTTTCTAGTCTCTACAGCAAATGAGCAAAGACGGGAGAAGAGTTTCTTCCCTGTTTGAATTCAACTCCTAAATATTTAGGTGGGTTGTGGGTGGTCTGGATGTCAAAGGTGTTCGAAAGCCAATCTCTTGTGGTTTGGTTTGTAAGCGGATGGTGTATAATGATTGATTTGTGTCTACTAATTTCTTGGCCTGCTGACGTTGAATATGTGTGAAGAATTTGTTTGAGGTTGTCACAAGTGATCTGATCAGCAGAGCATGTAATGAGCAAGTCATCCGCATTCATGAGGTGTAAGATTGGCGGTGATTTTGACGAGATGTGCAATCCCTTCAACTTTCCTTCATTCTCCAATATGGCCAGATTGGTTGAAAGTATCTCATCACACATTATGAAAATGTATGGTAACAACGGGTCATCCTGTCGCAGCCCCCTGCGTGGCTTGATGTGTCCCTGTGGAGATCCATTAACATTGATGGAATATGTAACTGATATTATACACGGCATCAGATATTCAACAAACTTTGTCGGGAACCCTAGAGAAGTAAGGGTTTGTCTAATGAAACCCCAGTTTTAAACTGTCATAAGCCTTCTTGATGTCCAGTTTCAGGGTTATTTTTTTAGTGGGTTTATCGAATGTGGTGGAAGATATCAGTTGCAATTGCAATGTTGTCATGAATGGCTCTACCATGAATAAAAGCACTTTGAAATGGGCTTATCATGCATTGCAGAATCAGGCGAATTCTATTCACTAGAATTTTTGAAATAATTTTATACACCATATTGTAGAGCCCAATGGGTTGAAATTCATTAGGGCTTGAAGGGTTTTCATTTTTCGGAATGAGAGTAATGTTGGTGTGATTGAATTGACCTGCTAGTTCTACGTTGTCAAAAAAATTAACCACCAACTTGATGATTTGATTATGAGTGGTATCCCAATAAACCTTGAAAAACTTACTTGTGTACCCATCGGGTCCCGTAGATTTTTCCGATCCAATGCTGGCCAAAGTTGCACGTATTTCATCTATTGAGAGTTTCTTCATTAATTCCATGTAGTGGTAGTTAGATATTCTTGGAGTGATGTGATTGAATAACTGCATGTACTGGTGCTCAAAGTGTTGTATCAGCATCAAGGAAATATGTTTTTGGTTATATATCCACCTGTTGTTGGAATCTTGTAGCTGGTAGATATAATTTGTTCTTGCGTTAATCGTTGCCTTTGTGTGGAAGAACCTTGTGTTGTGGTCAACATTCTGTAGCCATTCTACTCTAGCTCGTTGCTTCAAATAGTTGTCGTGACAATGTAACAACATGAAATGAGAATTTCTTGTTTCTTTTTCATGTTGAAGCCAAAACAAAAGTTCATTTCCCATAGTTGTAGCACACTTCGCTTGTGCCAATTGTATCTGGAATTCCGCTTCAAGAATCAGTTCTGGCAGATGGCCAAACGTCTGTTTATGCCATTGCATCAATGCTGCTGCCGTTGCAGTCATTCTAATGAGAAGGTTTTGCGCAACCTCCATTGCTTGATGTTGTTGCCAAGTTGTGGTGACAATTTCTTTCATTTGAGGATGTAGGAACCATAAATGCTCTATACGGAAAATTTTAGCGTCTCTTCTTGTCATGGCTCGTTTCATTAGTAGTATAGGAGCATGGTCCGATCCTATTCTTGGGAGATGTCGGAGTAGAGCAGTGGGACTGTTGTCCAGCCAAGATTGAGTCGCCAATCCCCTGTTTAATCTTTGCATGATGAATCCTTCATCAGTTTGATTATTGGACCATATGAAGTCATATCCCTAGAATCCTAGGTCAATGAGTCCATTATTATTGATGAAGTGGTTGAAAAATCTGACCTGACTATTCACAGGTATGCCTCCTTTCTTTTCATGCTGAGCTACAACATTGTTGAAGTTGGTATGAAAATGATTGCCAAAAAGCTTTCCTTGGTGCAGGTTGTGAAGGTCCATAAATTCCAGTGAACATCCAGTGTTGAGTAGTATGCTGAGTTGCAGGCCTAATACAAGCATGGATAACATTTTGATTTGCTACTAAAATAGAGACATTAAGGTGGGATGTCCACATCAAGCAGAGGCCACCTTTATGTCCTACACTAGGTACAGTACAAGAACCATTAAATCCTAGAGAAGTTTCCAAAAAAGACATATGAGAATAAGTAGCAAGCGTTTCAGACAAAAAAAGTAAAGATGGTCTAAATCTGCGAGTGTACTCTCGCAGTTTAGAGACTGTCAAGGTATTGTGAATACCTTGACAGTTCCAGGATAAGCAACTCATTGTTTGCACGGGTGTTGGTTGAAACCAACTGATGAGTGCTAAAAAGTGCATATTTATATATATTTTTCTTGGCATTTAACTCATCTTTTGTGCTCTAATTCTCCATTTTAACCCATATTCTGTATTTTCATTGTTTTCAAGAATAAATATTTTTATTATTTAATTTTGTATTTTTAGGTACTAAATAAAGCTTGGATGAATTGCGGAGCAAAAAGAGCAGAAAAGTGGTGGAAGCCAAGAGGAATCACACAAGGAAGCCGCGAAGAATGTTGTGCACAAGACCAAAAGGCTAAAAGTGGGCTTGAAGAGGAAGAATTGTTCTTAAAGAAGATATGGGCTTGGCATACCCAAGTCCCAAAACCCTCACCCAAATCCATTTCCTATATCCATACTCGTTCCCCTTTCTAGCCGTCAGATTGGATCATCTCAGCATCCTACGGTCGCAGCATCGCCAGTACATCAAAGTCTGAAGCTCCTGTCTAACACCACATCACCTTACTCGATCTTGAGCCGTCAGTTTCGTTGTATTTTTGCATCCAACGGTCGCTCATGATCTGTCTCTATCTCGCCGTTAGATCCGTTCCAGAAGATATTATCCCACGGCTCATCTTCGCAAGACATCAAATCTTGATGTTCCCGACACACCCTAACACCTAGGTCTATTATACCCAAACAAACATACCCTAAGCTATAACGCCATCGACCTTCTCTTTCCTTCTTCTTCCCCTCTTCTTTCTGCAACATCCATGTCCGCCTCAACCACTACCATGTCCGCCTCTGCCACCACCACAACTCTCACCAAAGACATCATGGCTCCTACCAACTGAAACCCACTCTTCCCCTGCTCCTCTAGCTTTCTATAACATGAATTCCTCGATCTTTTCCTCTCACAGGAACCCTAGGTTAGGGGTTGGTGAAATAGATGAGCTAGAAAAGCAATTAGGGCATGGGAAGAACAAGAGAAGACGCAGGAAGAGGAATAGAGGCATGGGTAAAGAGTCATAATCATTTTCAGAGATTAGGTAAGATTTTTTATCAAACCCTAATTTTTCTGACATTGGGGATTTTTTGGGGAAATCGATTGTATGTCTAAATTGAAGTATGGGTCACGTACTAGTGTTGTTATCAGTAGATTAGGTTAGCCAATTTTGATTTTAATTGTATTTTTCAGCAAACCCTAATTTTGCTGATGTGGTACTGATTTGGGGATTCTTTGATTATAGCTTGTATGTATAAATAGGGGTCTCTGGGTGTTGTAATGGGGCATGCCTGGATTAGCCAGAGCACCATTTGGAGGCCTGGATTAGCCAGTGCTCTCCACTGTTAGGTTTTGTAATTTTCTGTTTTAATTCTAATTCTAAATTTCAATTTCAATTACTCTTTATGTTTATCATGTTCTAATTTCATGTGCTAGGGTTTAGATGAAACTCTTGATTGTATGTTAAGATAGTTAGTAATCATGTCATTGTTCTTGTAGTGCTAAAAATGAGTTAGGACTGCTAGTAGTCATTTGAACAAGCAAGCCTGTGATCAGCTGTGCTGTAGAAAGACAACTGATGCTAGGGGTAAGTGAGTGATAATGGTTAAGAATTCAGCCCATTAGAAGGATTGTGCTCAAATGCCTTAGGATTGATAGATTAATTGGTTGTTACAAGTAAGCCTGTGATCAGCTGTGCTGTAGAAAGACAGCTGATGCTAGGGGTATGCTAGTAAAGTTAGTTGATAAATCACCCATTATAGTATTTCCTGAGATGAAACAAGATATGATTCGATTAGATGCTGCCTTAGCTTAGGACCAAGAAGTGGATTCAATGCCTTAGTAACTTCACACAGTTCTGCATCTTTTTCATTCACTGCACTAGTTCACTGCCTTAGGCTCACTGCCTTTGTTTAACTTCCACTGTCACTATCACTGCCACTGTCACAATCATTGATTCATTAGTTCACTGCCACTGCTTAGCTTAGAGAACTAGCTTAGCTTAGGAAAGCTTCAACTCACACCCAAGTCCCTGTGGAAATGACCCGTATTTTCCCTGTATACAATCGACACCGTGCACTTGCGGTTAACAAGTAGGCTTCTTCATTGTCTTATTTTCTTACACTCTTAAAAGCCTACCAAGTTTTTGGCGCCGTTGCCGGGGACTGGTGCTGTGTTGAAGTTGTTTTCTTGCTTACATTTCTGCATCATAACTTGCATATTCATCTTTGCATTGCATTCCTGCATGAGCATTTAGTGTAGCATCTAGTGTAATTTTCCTTTTCTTTGTAGCTTGCTCTTAACTGATAACTCTGTTGAGTAACAGGTGCCTTCTCCAACTGACATGTTGCTTGCCAAGGACCTGTTGCTTCTTTACCTGTGCTTAACCCTTGGTGCTGCTGCCAACCTGAGCTGCTGTGGCTCCTGTTGTTGCTGGCTGCCTGGTGCTGTTGCTGCTGTACTCTTGTTGTTGTTCCCTGTTCATGTTTCTGCTGCCAGCCTCTGCTGCTGCCAAGACTGCTGCTGTGCTGCTGCTGCTGTGCTGCTGCTGCTGTGCTGCTGCATGTTGCTGCTGCTGATTGCTGTGTAGCCCTGCTGTTGCTGGTGCTACTGTGCTGCTGAGGAGAAAATCACAAGCCCAACTGGGCCTGCTGAAGTTGTTGCCAAGCTTAACAAGTTGAGCCAAGCCCAACTGGGCCTCAACAAAGACAAAAGCTTAGGATGATCCAAAGCCCAACTGGGCTTTTGCAACCAAACTGAGCAGCTGGGCTGTGCTTAAGCAAGTAAGCCTAAACCCATTAAGAGAACCCAACCTGTGGGCTTCCATTTTTAATTTGTGGGCTTGTAATAATTTTTTCCATTTTTCTGTTGGGCTTGTTTGTTTAATTTCTTGTGGGCTTGTGGTGTTAGATTGATTTGGGCCTGTAGTTTTAAATTAGAAAAACTGAACTTTTGAAAGCCCAACTGGGCCTCAGACCAAACAAGCAACAGTTGGGCTATCTCAAAAGCTACATTGGGCTTCAGTTTGCATACACATTGTGGGCTTAGTCCACCTTCCCTTGGCAAAGAAATTTCTCCCACCAATGTGGGCTTGCTCCCATCAAAACCAAAAGCTCCCAAATGGGCTTTGTCTTCAAAGTCTAAAACCAAAGTTTTCAAAACCCAATAAACCAAAGTGTTTTCTTTTCCCATTAAGTCCAAATTTTCTAAAACCCATTAAAAACCAAATTTTGGGCTTTGTAACATAGTTACTTAGCTTTTGAGCCCAATCATGTCTAGATCTTGGTCTACAGTTGGGGAATACAACAAATCCCTTAGAGAACTTGCGTATGGACATACTCCACGTTATGAACCTCCCATAGACCATGATGTCAATAGTTATAGGAATTATTATGGACATTTTCAAAGTCCCGAGCCTCAATACATGAACCCTAATGACTATTCACACATGCATCATTCATCACAACGTGAAAATGAACATTTTGCTAATACCTCACTCACACAAGCATCTCTTGTGGATCAATTAGAAGCTCGAATCGCAGCTTTAGAAATGCAATCACATGAGGAATCTGTCACATTTAATTTTCTTAGGAAACCTGAAATCTATGCGTGTCCCGCATGTGGTAGTTTAGACCACCCTGTTGAGAATTGTCATATTTTGCATAATTTTAGGCAATCTAGAGAAAATCCAAGGTATGAAATGCCCATAAATTGTGAGGCTGGTAGTCATTGGGACCATAATCAAACCTTTGAGGGTTGCGATCAATCTTTTATAAACCCTAATGACCATGCACACATGTACCAATCACCACAATTTGAACATGAAGAATTTTGTACTCCCATGAATTTAGACTCCACCACAGAAGCTTTCAGACACAGTGAGCAAAACTTCGATAGATCTACATCACGAATTCAGGCATATTTAGATCATATTTTGCTTCACCTACAAAAGGAGGAAATTCATGAGGAAATGTATGTTGTCCCTAATGAAGTGTCTAGTCCCATTCATGTAAATGATGTTGAATATGAACCTAATTTAGAGGAACATGAATCGACTAATGACACCACCACTGTTAATGAGGACCAATATGCATGTTACCATGATGATGATTATGAAGATTATGATGATAATGATGTTATGTTAGAAGAACATGAAAATATTGTGGAACCTTTTGGTGCAATAACATATGGCTTCTCGCCCTCGACCTTCATGAATGTTGTTTCTTCTAATACTCATAGCAATTCATATTATTTTGATATTGATATGGTACTCGTACAATTGTTCTTCGAAGATGAGCATGACATAGGAATAGTTGAATCTTCTGTAGACACTAATGTTAATATGCATGAAAATATATTTGATGTGTCTGATTCTCTACCTAGGTCACATTGTGATATTTCTCCTGATTTGCCGATGCATGAGAATAAATCTGTTGATGATGTTGATTCTGATTGTGGACTTGCTAATTTATTTGATGAATGTGAGCATGTTGTGACACTTGTAGAAGACTTAGGAGATATTGATTTGATTAATAATGATGTGTCTATCGTCCTGCCTGAGTCACAATCTAATGGTCTTCCACCCAACCTAGATTTGGTTTGTACCCATATTGTCAAACCGACTTTTCTGAGAGTCCCTAATCTAGGTTTGGAACTGTGTGCTTCTCAAGTCCTTTTGGACTATTTTGCATCTAAGTATAATATCTTTGAGGAGCCACAGTTGGAATTAGCATGTTTGCCCGTCCCTAGCACAGTTCATTTCGAGCTAGACCTTGTGCATGATGAACCCCCAAAACTGCGAGATTTTGTTTCCAAAATTTTGTCCGTTGAAAAATCCAGGTTTGGGGGTAGCTCATTTTGTTTCACAGTTTCACTTGCGTTTCTTTCCTGTTATATTTGTGTGAAGCTGTTGAAACCTCTACACTTCGTCTTTTGGGTTGATCCTCAACTCTTTAGATTATTGGTGTATGGTGAATTTTTTGTACATAATCCAGTAGATAAACTTAAAAAAAAAAAAAAAAAAACCTTTTGTTCCTTTTGTATATATTTTGCTAATCCAATATGATCTCGGCTGACATATGTTGGATTCTTGCCTTGAATAACGGAGTTCTAATCTTGCTTTCGCCGAAATCGGGTATTCTCTTTCCTTTTTCTCTACTCAGCATGATCCTCTTCATATGTTGTATTATAATTGTTCATATTTTGAAACATTGAGGACAATGTTTAGTTTAGGTTTGGGGGTGAAAAGTAGATACTTTGATAATATGCCATAATTGAAAAAAAAAAAAAAAAAAAAACAGAACTCCTTCTTTTTGAAAAAATTAAAAATTCCAAAAAAAAAATAAAAAATTGAAAAAAACATAAAAATGGAGCTCATTTACCTTGAAATGTTGACTCTTGTGCAAATATGTAATTTTTAGGAGTCTTAGTCTAGATATTTAGGCACCCTGATTCTAGCACAATTCACATAGTGATAAGAAACTTGCACGCGCACGATCTACCAATACATGTATAGCCTCGATCTTCAAGGTGTTTGATAGGAAGTTAGATTGCCAATCACTTTAGAATACTGAATGAGACTTGACTAGCTTGTTCTTTGGTTGGTGGGATAGAAGTTGGAGGATACGTTAAGAAAAGCAACCATAGAATTTGACCGGATGCATTCGATAAGGGCCACCTCTTGCTAAGAGTCATGTAATTATGTTTTTCTTTTTGTTCATGTATCAAAAGTGTCACTATGTTGTAAAGATCAAAGTTATTTCTTACAAAAAAAAAAAAAAAAAAAAAAAAAAATCAAAAAATAAATATATCAAAAAAAGAAAAAAAAAATCAAGTATTTATTCCATGTTTTGTCATGTTAAATACAATAGTTCTCTCTTGTTCCAAAAGTAAAAGAGAGTAATCAATGTAAATAAGAGTTATGTAAAGAGTCATCTTTTTGTTGTAAAAAGTCTTGTAATAAGCAAGGAGGGTGCAGCCATCGATGTATAACGCGGGTAAACTGAAATATCACCAACTCATTGGGTGAACATTCACAATTCTCGTAAAGCCGGACAACTAGCTTGGCTTAGAATTCGGTTCTTAGCCTAAAAACTATCTCTTGGTGATTAGTAGTCATAACTTCAGGTCATTCTAGAAACATGTGTAGATACACTTTACACTCTTATCACGTGTCTTTAGTTGTTATCAGTGCTAGGATTGTGCCTTTGATAGCTATATTGACATCTCCATTTTGCTGTGAGCTTCTACTGTCTTGCACATGTCACATTTCATGGAATCTGAGCTTATATTTTGGCCTAGAACTTTGTAGGTACGTTCTAAGCAAACCTTCACGAGACTTCACTCGTCCACTAGGGACACTTAGTGGTTTAAAAGGCTTAGTGCATACGCTAAATGCATTCGAGAGACCAGCGACAGTGGTATAGTTAGGATTTCCTTAGTTTTGTTTTACTTGAGGACAAGTAAAATTCAGGTTTGGGGGTATTTGATGAGTGCTAAAAAGTGCATATTTATATATATTTTTCTTGGCATTTAACTCATCTTTTGTGCTCTAATTCTCCATTTTAACCCATATTCTGTATTTTCATTGTTTCCAAGAATAAATATTTTTATTAATTAATTTTGTATTTTTAGGTACTAAATAAAGCTTGGATGAATTGTGGAGCAAAAAGAGCAGAAAAGTAGTGGAAGCCAAGAGGAATCACACAAGGAAGCCGCGAAGAATGTTGTGCACAAGACCAAAAGGCTAGAAGTGGGATTGAAGAGGAAGAATTGTTCTTAAAGAAGATATGGGCTTGGCATACCCAAGTCCCAAAACCCTCACCCAAATCCATTTCCTATATCCATACCCGTTCCCCTTTCTAGCCGTCAGATTGGATCATCTCAGCATCCTACGGTCGCAGCATCGCCAGTACATCAAAGTCTGAAGCTCCTGTCTAACACCACAACACCTTACTCGATCTTGAGCCGTCAGTTTCGTTGTATTTTTGCATCCAACGGTCGCTCATGATCTGTATCCATCTCGCCGTTATATCCGTTCCAGAAGATATTATCCCACGGCTCATCTTCGCAAGACATCAAATCTTGATGTTCCCGACACACCCTAACACCTAGGTCTATTACACCCAAACAAACATACCCTAAGCTATAACGCCATCGACCTTCTCTTTCCTTCTTCTTCCCCTCTTCTTTCTGCAACATCCATGTCCGCCTCAACCACTACCATGTCCGCCTCTGCCACCACCACAACTCTCACCAAAGACATCATGGCTCCTACCAACTGAAACCCACTCTTCCCCTGCTCCTCTAGCTTTCTATAACATCAATTCCTCGATCTTTTCCTCTCACAGGAACCCTAGGTTAGGGGTTGGTGAAATAGATGAGCTAGAAAAGCAATTAGGGCATGGGAAGAACAAGAGAAGACGCAGGAAGAGGAATAGAGGCATGGGTGAAGAGTCATAATCATTTTCAGAGATTAGGTAAGATTTTTTATCAAACCCTAATTTTTCTGACATTGGGGATTTTTTGGGGAAATCGATTGTATGTCTAAATTGAAGTATGGGTCACGTAGTAGGGTTGTTATAAGTAGATTAGGTTAGCTAATTTTGATTTTAATTGTATTTTTCAGCAAACCCTAATTTTGCTGATGTGGTACTGATTTGGGGATTCTTTGATTATAGCTTGTATGTATAAATAGGGGTCTCTGGGTGTTGTAATGGGGCATGCCTGGATTAGCCAGAGCACCATTTGGAGGCCTGGATTAGCCAGTGCTCTCCACTGTTAGGTTTTGTAATTTTCTGTTTTAATTCTAATTCTAAATTTCAATTTCAATTACTCTTTATGTTTATCATGTTCTAATTTCATGTGCTAGGGTTTAGATGAAACTCTTGATTGTATGTTAAGATAGTTAGTAATCATGTCATTGTTCTTGTAGTGTTAAAAATGAGTTAGGACTGCTAGTAGCCATTTGAACAAGCAAGCCTGTGATCAGCTGTGCTGTAGAAAGACAGCTGATGCTAGGGGTAAGTGAGTGATAATGGTTAAGAATTCAGCCCATTAGAAGGATTGTGCTCAAATGCCTTAGGATTGATAGATTAATTGGTTGTTACAAGTAAGCCTGTGATCAGCTGTGCTGTAGAAAGACAGCTGATGCTAGGGGTATGCTAGTAAAATTAGTTGATAAATCACCCATTATAGTATTTCCTGAGATGAAACAAGATATGATTCGATTATATGCTGCCTTAGCTTAGGACCAAGAAGTGGATTCAATGCCTTAGTAACTTCACACAGTTCTGCATCTTTTTCATTCACTGCACTAGTTCACTGCCTTAGGCTCACTGCCTTTGTTTAACTTCCACTATCACTATCACTGCCACTGTCACAATCATTGATTCATTAGTTCACTGCCACTGCTTAGCTTAGAGAACTATCTTAGCTTAGGAAAGCTTCAACTCACACCCAAGTCCCTGTGGAAATGACCCGTATTTGCCCTGTATACAATCGACACCGTGCACTTGCGGTTAACAAGTAGGCTTCTTCATTGTCTTATTTTCTTACACTCTTAAAAGCCTACCACCAACACCTCGCAAAAAGGGGTGAGTCTCTTCTTGTTCCGCCTCTTGTTCCAAAGATAGCTTCCAGGCCGGTGTAACCTTAGTAGGGGAATTGATTCTTTCATTCTCCGTTGGAGATGAGGTAGATGCACAGTTCTTTGAAGCAGGTAAACCAAAAATGATTGGGTGGTCTTGTGGTAGTTTGTTGGAGCTTCTAGTACTTCTCGGCTTCCTTTCTCTTGTGGTCGGTACTTCAAAATCTAGAGCTCTCGGTTTGGTGGCCTGCTGTGTTTCTAATTGTGCCAAGGACAGATTCTTTCTAGATTTTGGTGGTGGAGGTTGCAACGCAAAGTCCGGAGTGTTTGGTAACATAAGATGTTCCGGCAGCTTCGTCGGAGTTTTGATTGTTCTTCTCTTATAGGTGGAGAGTGGCTTGATGACATCAAATTGCTTGTCCGGCATTACATTGGTGGTAACAATAACCTCCAGCTTGCCGTGAACATTATGGACTAAGAGAGTCACCTCTGCATCACTTTTCTGTAACACATTCAACAAGGTTTTAGTATATTCAGGTGTAAAAAATGCTAGCATTCTATTTACACCCGTATTTGTTCTTGGTTTCTTTGATGCTGCTAGTTGCGGTTTTGGGTGTGGTCCACGGATCCTGGATCATTTGTTTGGGCTTCATGGGTGTTGTCCTTCCCTTTACCTTTTCCTTCCTCCCTAAGATGGGCCTGATGAGTTAAGCTGTTGTGTTGGGTCTCCACGTGTGCAGTGACTCGGCTAGGGTTTTGAGATGGCATTGTTGACATGTCTCTAGGCGGGACCTTTTTTCTTGCTATCTTTCCGACATTCCCTGTACCCGAAGAATTTAAGGCAGGTGATTTTGCATGGGCACAGTTTTTAATGCCCAGGTTTTGCGGCTGTGATGGTTGGTTTGTGGCAGTATCTTTGTCAGGTTTCTGTTGGCTCGAAACCGGGTTCCGAGCTATTCCTCTCCAAGTCATTTCAGGTGAAAGGTGAGTCGGGCACTGTGTTGAGTAGGTTTGATTTGTTGGATCGTTAATCTTACCACCATGGTGATCTTGCTGTGTAACTTGTACTTCCTGAACAAATCCATCGACCTTTGGTTGTTAATGTTGTGGTTATTGCTGTTCTTGGATGACTTCTTTACCTTTGATAATCCAAGTTGTTGATGATTCTCCAACATCCATATGTGTGTTCAAAGTCCTAGCTTGGTGCATATAGTTTATCCTTCGGATTCTAGATGACGGATCCCTGATCTTAGTGTTGAGCATCCCATAGGGGAAGTCTGGAAATTTTTTGTTGTTGCGAGCTTGATAGATTCCAAGAAAATTGGTGCATTCTTTGAGAACATGCCCTGATAGTGCCTTTTTCAGCTGACCAAAATCATTATGCCCTCCTATCACTTTAACCGCCAAGCTGTATTCATTGTGAGATTTCATGAGGATTTGCATCCTTTCCGTTAGATGGAAGATTGGGGTTTGGGATTTTTGTTATTTTTGGGTAAAGTTTATGGGTAGACCTTTTCAGAAATACCTTTTGGGGGTATAGATTCGTACCCATTTTCCTTCTTCTGATAATGTATTGAAGGCTTTTCAGGAGAGGTTTGAGTGGGAGAATCCTTTTTTATAAAAGTGTTGTTGTTGTTACTCGAGACAGATGCAGAGGAGAAGGAATAAAAGGTTGGGTTTGAGTCTTCAGAGGCAGAAGGGATTTTTAATTCCTTCATTGGGGAATCAGAAGAAAAATCTGCAAGAGGGGTATTGCATGAGGTTTGATGTTGTTTACGATGCAAATTTTCAGAGGAGTTGTGTAAAATTGGTTGATGCAGAGAGTTTATCGAGGAGCTTGGAACTGTATTGGTGGATGAAGCCGGTGCTTGAGTTTTCATTGGTGATGACGACGGTGGTGACAGAAGCGTGCGAAACAACTCCAGTAATTCAGACATAGCTTAGCCTGGAGAAGAAAAATTGATTCCCAGTTGTGATTCCAATAACTTACAAAAGCTTGAACAGATCTACTAAGTGGTTGGTACAATTGGATTATTCGGCTCTTCAATTCACAAAAGCATAAATTACGTTGATATGAGATGTTGATATCTTGACTTGAATCAATGCCCACGGCCCTCATGTTTTTTGCTTCATCTCCTTTTTCTTCACTAGTATGGTGTTCATTAAAGTTAGTATATGGTTATACGATTGTTATTACTTAGGTTTTTTTTTTTGATGGACTTAGATAATTAAAAATATTAGCACGAACGACTACCTAGAGTAGTTGATTTGATAAAATGCATGCACTTAATAAAATTCATGCTTAAAAAAAGAAATAAAAAAGAAAACATAGATTAGTTGATTTGTGTATGTGGTATGAGCAGAGTGTGGTACCTCACCAACCTTGAGCATTTCTTGATTTGTTTTGAGCTTTAGTAGAAATTTGGGACATTTTGACTTTTCAATAATATTAACTTTATCTCTAGTTTAAAATTTTATCAAATTTTGCTGTTAACTTTTCAATACGACGCACACGAGTGCAAAATCCATAATTAGAGTTACCCCATTCAATAATATTAACTTTATCTCTAGTTTAAAATTTTATCAAATTTTGCTGTTAACTTTTCAATACGACGCACACGAGTGCAAAATCCATAATTATGCACTATTTTACTATCAAGCCACATTTTGAGATTACCCCTGCTTAGAAGTATCATTTATGCTTTTCCCCTACTTCTAGAAAACCAAAAGGTAGACACGTATAGTGATCATAGAAGCCTCTAAATGAACGTTTGTGGCAGTGTGATCATTGCCAACAGTCATATTATATATTTCTAGCACCTATATAACTACTATTTTTCACACCAGTTCTATGATTGTTGTCTCATATTTTCTTCTAATCAATGACAATCAACAAAAAAAAATCAAATATTGGTGGTGGAAGAAATAGTATAAGAACAGTGGTTAGGGCAATTCCTATGTCAATGGTCAGACGCAAAATTTTGTTGAGCTGGGTGAATGACCAAAATGGTTTTTCCATTATGGTAAAGTACTGGGCTTAGATAACTAAGCGCGCGACCGAGGGAAAAACTCTGGAGTCTGCGAGAAAAGCGCCAGCGTTGATAGGCCAAGCGCCGGCGATCGAAGCTTCGACGCGCGTCTTAACATATGACGCTGGCGTTTGTAGCAAAAACGCCAACGTTTTTTTTTTTAAATTCAAAATTCACTTTTTACCTCTATAAATTACCATCGAATTCAAACAATTCACTCACACCAAAATTCACTTATCTTGCATTTTCTCTTCTAAAATCTATTTCTCAATGGCTGAAAAGGCGAACACACTTTTTTGCGATGCAAAACTTGAAGCTGCTGTTTCTAAGATATGTGGGAGTTTTAAAAAGATTGAAAATTGTAAGAGGAAGTGCAATTTTTTGAAGTTGCTCCAAGAAAATGTTCCGCTAAAAGGCAAAGAAGAGCTCCAGTTTTGAAAGTTAACAACAAAAAATTCAAAAATAAAGGTGAAACTGTCAAAGAGCGCGTTGAATGGAAAATACGTCAAATTAAGATAAACAGGAGGCCAAAACTTGTACTTGATTTTTATTGAAGTTTTTATTATTGTCTAATAAGTTTATATCTTGTAAAAGAATTGGCAGTAATATCAATAAATGAAAATGTTTATATTTTAAAATAGATTTCCACTTCAGATTAAGTGAAATTTATTAAACTTGCAAATAACATCAAACTACATTTTAATAAGTCACAACAAAAACATCAAACTACATCAAATACAACGACATTCTCTCTGTAAAGTTCATAGCATTCAAAATGCCTAAACTCTCTCCCACTTTCTTCGGTAAACTTGGTCTGAGCGATGGTTTTCAGTTCTTCACTGGATAATCCAGAATTGCTACGATGAACCATCCACAATATTTCTGTATAATGTTTGACTCCATTACTGATGAATGCAATTCTTAGTTCTAGGCTCTTACTGTTTCTTATTGCTTCGTTCCGCGATGCTACAAAATTTCCCAATACTCTTTCCCATAAATTGTCATGGTTCATTGGTCTCACCATACGATGTAACCAACATCGAACAAGAGAAACATCTTCTTCCATTGTAAATTCCGGCAGCGGCATTCGAGTGCATTAACGATGTGATTGAGATGGACCATCTTTTAGAATTATGAAACACGCTTCGTAACGAAAAGCCTCACCGTGATCTTCCTCCCAATTATCAAGAGCTGTTTGGATCACTTTATCTTCAGTTACACCGCTGAACTTTTCTCGATCAATTTCTATCACCAAATCAAGAAATGGCTGGACTGCAAGCCTAATAGAATGAAAACGAGCACGCAATCGACGAGCATCTCGGTTTCCTGCGTTTCCCGTCAATGAGAAGAACATTGAAAAACGTTATGCCAAAAAGAACTATCATGAGGAGAGATGTAGGGAAAAAGAAGAAGAATAAGAAATGATTTTGGAGATAGGAGGAATGAAATTTATACGTTGAGAAAGAAAAGTTTGTCGTTGGAAATGGAAATTTAGCCGTTAGCGTTCAAAGTAAAATCGCCCGCGACTTTCCTTTAGACGCCCGTTTGAATTACCAACGCCTATTTTCTATTATAAATAGATCACTAGGTATTATTCTAAACCAAACCAACCGATTTCTTTTTCATCATCCACCATGTTTTCTAAAGGCAAAGCGAAGCAAATATTATATGTCGAAGCAAAAAGAGGTTTGCCCATTATGTTTCATGGATAACCACAGTCTTATGCAATGTCCTTGGATGTATTCAAAGTGTCCGCGAGAAGGTTTTTCACGCATCAAAATGGTGATTGAATCACAACTGGAAAAGATCATGTATTTGCAATGTCAAGATCCCAATTGTCTAGAGGAACCACATATGCTAGATGATGCTACGAAGATTAAAAAAGAAGAATAAGAAATGATTGCAACACTCTGCAAAAACTTCAAACTTAAATCCAAATTGAAGAAGGAGTTATTACATTGCAAGCATTGTGGATATGGAGATCACGATTACAAACACTATCCACAGAGAATCCGTTCATGCTCAAAGCCCGGTTGCAGGACTTTTATGCATTTGAGGACTTCTTCTGAAGAATAAACATATGGAAGGCATTTCTGGGAATGTCCCAGGTGTTTTTTGGTGGAGTGGGATGATTGAAGTTGTAGGACAAATCGATTCACTATGATATTATGGTATTACGATTATCTTCACATTTGCACGTCAATAATTTAAATTTTCCAGGGATGAAAAATTGCACCATCAATATTAACATCATAAATAAAAATGTACTGCATTGAACAACCAAATCATACATGAAAATAAAAGAAATACATTAAACAACTACTACATAGGCGACCTAATTCTCGGTGGGTGGTGTAATTCCTAGAGTAGGGGATCGTATCTGTTGAGCATCCTAAGAATGTTGAAAAAAACATGGAAGTCGAAAGGACGATCTCTGTGAGATACTGACCACACCGCTAGAGTTCTGGGTTCCACTTCATGTTCGGCTTCACCGTTGAGATTATTTTTGTGATTCTCCATTAGTAAAGCCATGAACTCCAGATGCGACAATCCGTGAGAATCACGCCCATAAATGTTCCCTGTTTCAGCGGTGAACATTCTGAAAACTTTCTCCCAGAAAGTCAACATCGATACGGCTACATTACGAAAGACAACATCTTGTGTGTGAAAAACGAAGGATCTACAAATAACTAAATTCTCTTGTTGAGTGAATCCAACAGAACGAACTCTGGGAGGCATTTTTGTAGATGATTTGAGAGTGAAGAATGTGTAGAATGTGTGAATTTGGAGTTGAAATGAGGAGTATTTAAAAAATTCAAAAAATTGTAGCCGTTGGATTACAAGAGTTTTCAGCCGTTCAGATGGAGCAGTTGGCATTTTTGGGTCTGACGCGGGCGCTATACCTGTTTACGCGCGTTCAACATTCAAACGCTGAAGTTTTCTTTACTTGCGCCAGCTTTGGTAGGAATGACGCCCGTCATTCCCACATACGCGCGCTGGTTGTTCCGACTCGATGTTCAAACCAACAAATATGATGGTTTGAACATCCATTTTTTATGTTTGTTCATTCCATAGTGGGAGCAAAATGAACAAACTCCAGGTTTGTTCATTCCATAGGAATTTCTCTTATATAGGAAATCCTAATGAATTATGCTCAAATAAATAACTATTAATAATGTTAAATAAACGGGTCAACCGCAAATCGGCTAGGAATGTTCCTCTCAGGCTCAATGTTCACCTAATAAACCCTAATAGAAAACTAGTTGGTCTTCATAGCCTTCCTAACTCGCCACATATTGAACCTAACCCGTCCCGTTGATAGCCCTACCTTCATATATCAAGATCACCTACATAATCAGAATCAACATAACTTATGATCCCTCCGTTCTGTTTTACTTGATGATTTAAAAATTCTCACGTATAACAAAAAAGAGTAAATTGTTCCCAAATGTAATCATATTAATAGCTTCCTTAAAATTTAAAGTACCTAGTTTTTAGTTTCCAGATTTAATATAAATTACGAATCTCGTTGTAATTTACTTGGGAAAGAGCATGTATCCTCCATGGAGTGGATTTAAAAATTAAATTAATTATCTATCTGCTGATTCCAATAATGGTATATTATGATTCCACAACAAGGATAAATTAGTGCGAATTTGGGTAAAATACTTAAACCCTCATATATTTTGGAACAAAAAAAAAACCTAGAACATCGAGTAAAATGGAACGGAGGGAGTAACATTTATTGAATCACCATAATGTTTGTGAAAACACGAAACAAACATATGTACTGCCCCTTAGATACCCCAATATCCACTTTGGCAGAAAAACTATGGGACTTAGTCTAGTTTTTGAGTACTCTAAAGATTAATACGGTAAAAAAATTGACTAACGCAACTTCCTATAGTTGAGACCAATTAAACTACTCATAGTTAATCGGTTCCATCAGTATCCCTGTGTCTACAGTCAATCTAGTCTGCGCACGTGAATCCCAGGATAAAGTCCCATATTCTGAGTCGCTTCACCTGTTTTGAATACTTATGCTCTCAACTTATTTGGAACGTAACCATAAATTGCAAAGGATTAAATCTGTTTTAGTAACCACTTCACTTTTGTATCTCCCAAATATAGCAATCATGAGAGATAGAGTTGAGTATAAATGGTCATGCATTTGATCAATATAAACTCATTTGGCGAAAGATTAAACCAAAACAAAGATTATATAAATAATATATCTCAGTGAACAAGCATTATCCATGCAGCCTCTACTAGGAGAAACAACTAGACAGTTTTGCTCGATCTTTACAATAAGTCTCATGTCCATCGAAATAAATAGCTTGTTTGGATCCCAGAGAATCAAGTTGATAAGTGCATATTTCACGTATATTTATTGTCAATTCCATGCTAGTAATTGCTTTTATTCTTGCAAATTATTGTATATTACATTTGTTTTCTCTTATTTATGTTTTATTAGGTGAATCATCTGAAAACAAGTGAAAAGAGCTACAAAAGTGAAGTCTACAAGTGGAGATAGGCCAAATACCATGTGGAACTCGTTCAAGTACAAGATTTCTACTTTCCATCTTGAAGAGGACGAGAAGATGAAGACGATGGCGAGAGAACGAAGTCATTCTGAGTTCGTATGAAGAAGTCAGGAGAAAAACAAGAATTTGGAAGAATAAAGGGTAAAATGGTCATTTTAAATGGGAGATGATATTGGCATCCCAACCGAATGATAAGGGACACATTCCTGTTAAGGGGCAGTCAAGTTCAAAGCAATTGCTAGATGCAGTCAGGTTTTTTTTTACAATAGGGGGCTGCCAAAGTTCGAACACTACTAAAGGCACCCGACTTATTACTGGAGGCACTTCATATTCTTTATTCCTAAACATCACACATGTAATGGCAGTCGAAACTTGATGATCATGATGATCACGACGGTGATGGATTTTAGACGCAGTGATATTCGAACTTGAATACATCACTGGGTTCCTGGAGTCGATGGAAAGCTTGGGTGGGAGCCCGATTTCAATTCAATGGGCTCGAGCAGGTTCAGGGAGATGATGATGCTGATGATCGTGATAACTTCGATGCTGTTGGAGCCGTGACGAGATCGAGATGAACAAAGACGGTAGAGAACATGGCATTAATAAAGACAGTGGCTTTCTGCTGTTGATGAAGGCAGTAAAGATAAGAAGAACTCGAGCAGGACAGTGGCTGTGTAATGGAGATCAACAAATCATTGATGCTGCTGCCATTGATTATCGGAGCTGTGAATGATGGCAGCGATGGAAAGTTGGAGTTTGCTGTGATAATGGAGCTCGGGTTAAGAAACAGAGAGGAGATGGAGTTGGCTGTGATTGTTCGATTGATCGTGCTTGAGTTTGTGCTCGCTGGAACAACATAGAGAAGGTTCAGATGATGGTGATTATGAAGGGCCTCGAACTGAAGATGAAAATGGCAGTGACGGAGAAGTTGTGGTGCTATCAAAGAGAGAAATTTAGCCGTAGCTGTTGCTCGTGACGACCGTGACCCAGTATGACTGATGGATGGCTTTGCTGACGTGAGCACATGATCGGAGGAGAAGAAGTGCGGTGGGCCCTGCCTGCTGTACTTGCGAGAAAATAAAACACGCTTATGGCACAGGGTTGACGTGTTTTGGAGAAATGCAATGATTCAGTGCAAGACGACTCATTGAAGATGGATAGAGAAACGGTGTAGATGAAGACATATGCGATCCCCAGGAGATCGAATGGATGAGAAGGCATGTAGACATTTCTTGAGTACGACCTGCTACACCGAATTACCATCATTTGTTTTTGGATAAGTCAAACCGAGTTTGCTTCCCTATCTTGCACGCATATCTTGGATCTCCTGGGTTATTAGAAGCCTATAAATAGCAGCCACCACAAAGAGAATAAACACAACTTTTGCAAGAGAAAAATACAACGAAAAGAATAAAAGAATAGAGAGGAAAGGTTTTATTTCATATCTAGGGTTTATCCCTTTAGGGAGAAATCAAGTTTTCTTCTTCTAAATCTTATTTCATATGTTTTTATGGATTTTAGTAAATTTATGTGTAGCTGAACTTTTATTGATTAGGGATGATTTCAAAGTCCTGATTAATGGAACTTTAATTCTTTTCACAAGTTTATTTTGAGTTCAATTTCTCGTCGATTATCTCTATCATATTTATCGTTTAAGATTACTATTGGGTTATTCAATTGGCCATTTGAATTAACCTAATAATAAATCTTCTACTAGTATTGGGATTGGTGATACGTGTAATAGTCACTCAATTTCATACACAAGTAGTACATCGCAAAAGCTGACAGAGGGATTCTGTTAAGCAATTGTGTATAAAGATGACACTAGTAAGCAAACCGAGCTTATGCATCTGATGCTAGGATCAACCTAATTCACAAAACGTAATGCATTCGATAGGTTACACCTTGAGAGCTTATTCATGGTGGCTCAGATGGATATAATCTGGTAGTCGAGCGCTTCAGTATCCAGTGACAACAGAAATTCCGGGGATAACAGAGCTTATTGTTATTCTACGGTTGGTGACAAAGGAAATTCTACAAGAAATAAACAAGTACTTTTATTAAGTTTCTTTTCGGTGATGGCGAATGATTCCCAAATCATCTTTGTTTTCTTATTATCTTTTTATTTATCTTAAAACTAATCCCCTATCTGTTATTTACTTTATTTTGCTGAGCTAAATAACCTATCAATTACACAGCTCTCTGTGAGAACGATCCTTACTACCGCTATATTACTTGTTAATTAGTGGAAAATATCTTAATTAATTTGTTGCACTTACGACACGCATAAAATTTTGGCGCTGTTGCCGGGGAGCGGTTGCTAATTGATTTGTTATTTGTTTAGTTTTTTTTGTTTTTGTTCTTAGATCTTTGTTTTATTTTCTCTTTTTTGTGAGTCGTCATGTTTCCTTACAGAAATAACATGTACGGAGCACAAGATCAGACATATAATAGTGGTTATCAGTATGGTTTTCAATCTCATTCTCATGAAAACTACCAACCATCCTATGGGTATAATCAAAATCAATCTTTTGGCTATGATCAATATCCCACGGAACCTTACGGGTATTCTCATACATGTCAACAACCTTACGACGGGCATGTAAGTGAACAATCACATGGATGGGAGGATAGTTATGCTTCTAATCCTATTTCTTCAAGTATTGCAGAACAAATGTGTACCATGATGGAAGACATTCGCATACAAATGGAAAAATATTACCATGGGTTAGAGCAACATCAACAAAGCGTTGATCAATCACTCCAAGAATTTAAAGAGGGCATTAATAACTTAAGAAGAGACATGGATAAGATTAAGGAAGAAATGGAGGAAGATGAGCAACCTTTGGAAATTCCATGTAATAGTGATGAATTTATTCCAGCTCCGGATCATTATAAAGATCACTCGCCTATTCAAAAGGAGGAGCCTTGGAATTACCGAACCATTGTTATGAACAGTGTAACATACTCAAATATATATCAACGTTATGAGGATTATCCGGATTACAATATTTTTAGGCCGGTTGATTTGCAAGAAGTAGAACAAATTATTCCTTCGTCGGAGACTCATACGGAAGACCCTTGGATTTGCACCAATGAACTAGACTTTTTGGGGGAGGATTCTGATGATGAGACTGTTTAAGAGATAGAGATTGAGAATGAAACCAAATTGATTGAAGTTGTGGAAGACCCAATTGAGCTTGTCTTGGAATATAATGATGCTGAGATTTTGGTTGAAACATAAATTAAAAGTTCGATAGAGGACCACGATATACTTGAGGTAAATAATTCAATAGAGATAAAAGATGAGGATCCGATACAAGGTTTGTCTAATCCTTTGCATAATTCTATATCTATTGATCCTTTCCATCCAATTGAAGTAGCTTCTCAAGGAGTTGGTAACCCAGCTTTTAGGAAAATACCTCACGTAGGATTGGAGTTATGTGCTTCCAAAGTTTTAACGGATTATTTTTCTCTAAGTATCCACCACTTGATGTGTTTGATTCTAGCATTGTGCAGGTTCACCGAGACGAACCTATAGAAGTTCCCTTATTTTATGTTCTTTATCAACTTTCGAGTGTAGAAAGGACTAAGTGTGGGGGAAACTTCCAAGCTATAACAATTTCATTATTCATATGTTATGATAACAATTGTGTAAAGTTTTTACTAAGATTGCAGATTGTTGGTTTACAGACGATAACTAGCGGGCCAGGATGAGGGCGTTAAACTAAGCGCTAAATGGGAGGCAACCCATCGGTTTTGTATTTCTAATTTTATCTTTTATTTTTCGTAGCTTTTCATATCTTATTTTGATTTCCCACCTTGATTTTACTTAGGATGAGTCAATTACATTGAGCACAATGTAAAGTTTAAGTGTGGGGGAGTGTTTAGATATTTTGCATATAGAGTTTTCAAAAAATTTGCTTAAAAAACCTCCAACTTGTAGAGATTTTAGAGTCACTAGCATTCTTCTAGGTATGTTTATATAGAGAATTCTGACCGACATAACTGAACTTGGAAGTGTTAGGGAACTACGTTCGGATTTCTTACGAATTGGAGTGTTAAATAATGGATTTAATCATGCCGGTGATGCAAATGAGGAGCAGGGAGAAATGCATTATTAGAGCTGCTGATCAATCATTAGTGGAGACTACCTATTTTCAAATCAACAGAGGCATTATACCAAATATTCTTTGTAGTTGACTAAAGAGATTTTTTTGAGTGTGTGTCACCGTACGTTAATTCCAGGTAGAATGGTAAGCTACCCAACCTCCCACCAATAGAAGCACTACTCTTTGATCTCTTGAGTGCTAATTTTTTCAATTATGAGGGTGACGTCTATAGACGAAAACCACCTTCTTGTAGTTTGATTTGTAGTTAGCACCATTCTCTATCGCCAACAACAGCTCCATAGAAACACGACATCATCATCAACAAGGGATCGATATCAAAATCTACAAGGAAAGTTGAAGACGTTTGAGGTTTATAAGCAACAATACAAAGAAGAGCAGATTTCATATCCAAGTAAAGAGACATATGATGAGCGGAATTCTATATCCAAGTTGAAGACTTATCTACAAGAGCGAAGAAAATCAAAAGATGAGAGTGATTGAAGTTTATGATACGAAGACTATACAAGTTGTGAAGATTCAGGTGGTAAAGTACTTCTTTCATGGCCGTGTTAATATTTTAGTTGCAATATTTTTGTTTGAAAAAAAAAATACAAAAAAAAAAGAAAAATAAATAAAATACAAAAAATAAAAATATTTTTTTTTTTTTGCATTTAGGTTGTTATTTGTTCAATAAGGCCATGGGGAAGAAAAATCTATAATGTAGTTTCAAGCAACAAGGAAGTTGAGGAAAATAGTTAAAAATTGTCAGAGTTCTACGAAGTTCAAGGAATTATCGTCAATAGTTGAAGACCGAAGATGAAGACCAAGAAGATGAAGAAGACGAGTCGAAGGAAGGAAGACGTTTCTATTGGATGCTGTGAGAGTGGTGCTTTCGTCACTTCCGATCGGATGTGAAGGTAGTAAGTACTCCCATCCTTGCTATAGTGGTTGATTTCCTTCTTAGAGATCATCAGAAAAATATCTTTATTTTCCACGATTTTGTGGAGTCTCCAGAAATTATTTCGGAAGGTTTCCTTCCTACCATTCAACGTGTTGCAGGATCTCTCTCTTCATTCCTACGTGCACACATGTGAGACCCATAAAAATGTTGTCTTATTGAGTGTAATTATCGGAGGAAAGGTTTTATTTCATATCTAGCAAAAACATGAATTGTTTTCCAAATCTTGCTCATGATTTCTTTAAAGCTAAATGTTATTCCTGTTGGGCACCCCTTATAGGGATGATGTGCTCACCCATTCCCACTTTCAGTTTCAGAGACAGATCAGAGTTGCAGCGAAAGCTCCGAGAAGTTGACTTCGTTAGTTGGTTATATTATGATATGTTTATTATGTTGTATATTCTATTTGTAAACCAAATGACTATTGTATATGTATCATTTGAGAGGAGTTCTTGTATATATATTTCTGAGCGGGGTTACTTTTGGGTTAAGTTTTTGTGGCAGATTTCTTAATTGAAAGTTTAAGTATTTGATTTAGATTCGTGGTGCCTCTTTATCACTAAAGTTATTAATAATTAAAAGGATTATTTGATTGATTGATTGATTGATTTGTTTGTTTGGTTGATTATTTGTATAAAGTAAAAATTGTAGGGTACACCAGTAATTTTAGCCAATAGGGATTCGGGAATAATTAATTTAAAAAGTATGAACACGTGCATTATTCAATACTAAAATTAGTGAGTTTAGTATTATTGATAGAATGTCACATAGTAGTTAATTGAAGACCTTGACTTATACATAGAATCAACAATTTATAATTACATAAATGCTAATAATATTTTTGAACTCAATAATTTTTATAAGAGTAGTTAGAATAATAGTTCGACCATCAATGTTAATAATAACAATACTATAATAATAATTACAAATGATAAATAATTTTGGTAACGTTGTAGATGATAGGAATAATAATTTCAGTAAGTAATGTTAGCATTTGTCAATTAGTATCATATTAAACTTAATTTAACTAAAATCTCATTAAAGATACATAGCGATAAAAAAATTATTATGATTAAATAAATATGGAAAATTATTTTCGCTTATCTACGAATAAGTTTTGTAAATTAAACTAAGTGCAAATTATCTTTAATCAAATAAATGACTCAGTAAATTTTTAAAAAGAAACAAATATACACGAAGTAGTGATAATAGTATTTGAGTAATTAAGTTAATAACAATCTCTAGTAGATAATATTTGGAAAATTTATATATGGTATTACAGTGAAGTTAAAAGTATCAGATATCATAAATTGACGTAAAAATCGAATTAGGGTTATTTATATTGGTAAAATAAATAAATGATATATAACAATAATAAATAAAAATAAAATAAAATAAATTTCGTTGATTATAAATAAAATTGTTTAAATGCTGTGAATTATCTATATATTATACGAAGTAAATTTATCAGACTTACACCCGTTAAGATAAAAGTTTAAAGACTAATTAATCTTAATAAATTAATACTTAGTTAATCCAGCACTGGGGAATAGTAAAGGTTGTGTTCTCTCTGTTCGTAGGAAGGCATTGTCGGGACTGGACAACCTTGACAGGGCAACTGCATTTACAGGTGACTGATCATAGACTTTTAGTATGATTTAAATCTTTTAGAAAACTGATAATTATAAAGTCAATTAGAAATATTCATAGGAATCTCCCTTATAATTAGATACAAGTATTTTGTAAGATAGAAATTATTGTAAGAAGCTTAGACTTCTGTATTTGTTATAACTTAAAATCAACATAGTTGAACTTAGAGCCACAAATTTTAGTTGTACAAAGCCATTTAGGTTGTGTTTTGTTTTATATTGTTTGCGCTTGGATAAGACATAGGATTATTTCTATAAGGTGGGGAGTTTTTGAAGACCAGAAGAATGGTTTGATTTTGGAGGACGAAAATGATATAAGGTGGGGAGAATGTAAAGACCCTCAAGCTCGTCAATGCTATTAGACTAGTCAAGTGACGATTAGCCTATAATAACTCGATTAGTTTAACACGAAGGTTAATTAATATAATTTAATCTAACAACAATATAGATACGAAATTAGTACCACTGGATAGATCTCTAAAAGTTACGCAGAATGGACTGCTCGCACGTGTCATTCGGATACCGGACGAAGAAGATATCGCACTCGATTAAAAATTGATTTTTGCAACAACAAAAAAAGGTCTTTGTTGACCCATTCAAAATTGATTTTCCCCAATATTTTCCTGCAATTACCCAGCTCCCCTTCAACTACCTTGATTCACCTAATTCTTGTGATTCAATCTAATAACTATCATATCCAACATGCAATTAAGATAAAAATTGAACTACATAATTCTCATGATTGACATACAAAAGTTCTATGTTGAGATTTATCAATGAATTGAAAAAAAATGATTCATTAATGGATGGTTGAATTAAAAGTATCATAGTAGAAGATAGAAATGTTTACGAGTTTTACAACTTACTTACTGAGATGATAAAGACGATAAAAGTAGACATACAATGTTCTACGTGGCAGAAGTAAATAGATACAATGTTAACATAATTTGTAACTAGGAAATTGTATACCTAATTGCAGCTACAGTTCTAAGCCGAAGCACTTTAATACCAACTATTTCCTGCAAACACCGACAACTACATTAACAACTCTTCAAAGATTTCAAAAATATGACCAGAAAAAAAAAGAGAACCAACTTCATAGTATATGCAGTAAAACACCAACTAGGTATAGACCTTGTATCTCTATCTGCAGATCCATCTTAATTGTACACATTTGATATCTACATAAAAAAAATAAAAACAACAAAAACCCACTCAAAATCAATCTCACTTACATAAGTGATTAGAAATTTTTCGTGGGTTGTAGTAATGAGGTTCAAACTCTCGGACTTGTGAAGGATAATTTTTTAAACTTAACAAAAAATGATAAATATATACAATAAAAATATTAACACTGGTGCGAGAAACTGGGACTAAAGATTCGGCCATTTTTCATTTTCAAGTGGTTCAGAATTTAATTCTAGGCGATTATAGTTCAAAACAAAACAAATATTAACTCTAGTTTATTGCCAAGATAGATTTTATAAAATATTACTTGTATTTCTTAAGCATGGCATATCAAAAATCCCTAGGACTAAGCATACTCCATCAAATGAAATCACAAGTAATTAATTTAAAATCTTAATTCAATTAAAATTAGTGCAAAAAGTAAATAAAAGAATTAATGAAATTACCACATGGATGAAATTCGACCTCCTCCGTCGTCCCGGTGTTGGGTTTAGCTCATCATGATAAAAACACGCTCAAAATATTTATTTATTTCTCAAAGGGTGTTTACAAGGATGAAAATGGAGATGAAATAATAAAACAGTGAATGTGCGACCCACAGAAAGCGTCCAAAATGAACGACAAAGAAGAAGTGCTATTGTTACTGTAGCTCTAAGACCCACACTTACGACCCACGGTTGTGAGTCTGTTTCACTGTTGATAAACGACTGCTGGTGCAGGTCCGTTCTTCATGTTCTTCATCTTCATCACGAACAGCAGCAGCAGCAGAGAGAATTCGTGATTCTTCCTCTGCAGCTTCCTCTCTTCTCCTCCCAACTCTCGACACCGCTTCTACATCACCCTAAGAGACTATTTATACCCATATCATGCATTGAATCTCGTCATAACTCCAAATAATCTTCATTGAACACAAATATTTTCCACGGGCAATAATTTCTATATTTTCTTTCTCCACGCGTTTCTGAGATGTTTCGATCATTCCAATATCTTCTAAATATGTATATGAATCCTCAGAATTATTTTTCTTGCCTTTAGTCTCCTTTAATTTCCATAAATCAACTTGAAACCCTATTTTCCTTTTTTAATTGTTGTGAAAAATATCTGGCGATTGGGCCCAACTCAGGCCATTCCAACACTCAAAATATATTCATATACCCATAAGGAGTCTATCCCTTGAATTTCAGCTCTTTAGTCTACTCATAACCCTTTCAAATCATGCCCGTAAAATCTGCCAGTGTATGAAATAATTTTCCCGCCAAAAATATTTTCAAATTCTGGGAAGAAAGTGACCTCCCCCTAATCCATTCCTGGGGTCCCTTTAGCAATTGGGGCGGAAATAGTAATTTTTGGGGCTGAAACAGTAATTTTTCTGGGGTTCCTCCGGGACATTTCTGGGGTTCTTCCGGTGCATTTCTGGAGTGTCTTTAGTACTTTATCCTAGGGTGTAAAACACCACTTTTTGAGCCAATTTTTGCCGCAAGAGCTTATTTCTCTAAAAATACCTATAAAGACATAAAATAACAAAATAAATAGAAAATCGAGTACTAACAATACATACAATTGAGACATATTAGACACATAAATGTGTCTATCAACACCCCCAAACTTATTATTTGCTAGTCCTCGAGAAAAACTAATATTGAAAATAAAATCCCAACTCACTAGGTGTCCCTAGTGACCGAGTTAATCTCGGGAGGGTTTACCAGAGGTGTACCCACAAAACCAATACTCCAGACCCTAGCTATCTACAACGAACCTTGGAAGGCACTAAAGAATCTCCTTGGTTGGCATACTTATTGACTACAAGAGGAAGTACCCTGATGCGAAATTCCAATTGATGTACACGAGTTTGCACTCAAGCATACTAAAATTCATATATAAGTGACAGAGCTCTACTCAGATAGTTGCACTATGGACATCATATTTGGAGACAAACTAATCACATGGAAAGATTAAGAGATGGATATAGAAAAACATAGATGGTTTTGATGTTTACTAAGTGAACGGCGTTTCCCATATCTGTCTGAAGGCCTCCGCCAAAATGAACCTATCCTAATGGATTGAGATACTAGTCTGACTAATATCAACACACTGGCATATACAAGGGAACCAGTGGTCGATAACCTAACTCTAGGTCAACACAACTGGCATATACAAGGGTACCAGTGGTCGACTTTATTGAATTTTCCTTTTGGTCGAATGGTCTGGTCTCAGATTTTTTTTTTTTCCCTCAACTTTTTTTTTCAACTTTTTTTTTTTTTTTTTTGTAACTCAATCACTCTAATTCATCCTAGCATTGGTAACAACTTGAATCGTGGGCCCCACCTATCACTTAGAGAAACATGGTTTAAAAACAAAATAAAATAAAAATAGAAGTGAAAAGGACTCAACGAGATATGGTGAAACTATCATGTTATTTCTAACACCGAGCTCTGTGCTTTTATGAATAGACTCTTTAGATGTTTCCATCTATTCAGATTGGTTCCTCAACTCCTACAACCAAAATGCTTCCATCTTCTTAGATTGGTTAGTGCCATCCTAAATACGCATAAATTTCTAGGCTCTGGAGTTTATTTATTCATACTGCAACTAAAAAGTTTCTCCCATACCCCCAAACTTAAATCTAACATTGTCCTCAATGTTCTAAAGATGAAATTAAAAGCATGAACAAGGAGAAACTGTTACCATTTGAAGTAAAAGAGATAAGGAAAGATATTACCGTGTTGCATGAGATTGGGTTACCTCCCAAGAAGTGCTAAGTTTAAAGTCTTCAGCCAGACATCGGAAGGAATTAGTCACCTCATAGAATCAAAAAGTAACAGCCGAAATAACTGTGGGTCTTCAAAACCAAAAAGAGCTGACCAAAGGAAACTACAATAACCCAAGAAAGTGAACAAGTATAACATGCCCTTATCTAGTTTCCTGATTAAGATATTTATATCTAATTGTGGTTCAGGTTCTAAGAAAGGGTCTAAATAAAATATTTTCTTAGGTTGCGTTTCTTCATAGGTGGGATTTGAATCATTAGGTCCTAGAGTCTGGAAAAACTCAGATATGATCTTAGAAGCGCACAATAATAACCTAAATAACTGAGGATCCTCTAATTCAATAAGATTTGACTTACAATATTGACCTAAATGAGAGTAGTGGTCATTCTTAAGCAAATGTGTCGATTCTAATTTCCTAAAGCATTTAGGTTTAGTCTCACAACTTAATATTCGACACATTTGAAATATAAACGTTCCCACATTTGGAAGAAAACTATTTGGTGGGAAAACAAAGTCAATCTGAGTATCATAGCCTGGGCAAACCACATCAACCAGAGGATGGGTTTCTAACGACTGAACTTCTTCTTGAACATCATTAGGTTCGGGAAAACGAGTATGAAGGTAATCTTGCAAAATGGTCGAGGCAGAGATATCAAGTCCTAAGAGTGGGGACTTTCTGAGAGTTAAAGGTAAGGCACTAGGAAAGTGATAATCACCCCCAAACTCAGAGTTTTCAGTGTCTCTAGATAGACCTCTAATTATTTCTTGAATTTTCGTATCTTCAGAGTCCTTAAGATATTCAAGAGATTCTTCTAAGTTATTATCAGGTAGTGCATCTTTACTCATCTCTACGGGTCTATCTTCTTCTTCCATGACTATTGTTTCTAAGTCACTAGACTCTAAAACAGTATTTTCGAAATGAACCCGTTCGTCTAAACCACTATCGGCTTCGTAATCAAAAGGAAAAACTACATCGTCTAAAACGGTGGTATCCCTAATCAAATCCTCGTCCTTTTGAATAGGTGAATAATCATAAAAATTATTTGGATTTGAACTAGAAATAATATAATCACTATACAGCTCAATTGGATTACTAGACTCCTGATCACTATGCCTATATATTTCAGATTCTTTATTACTTCTATCCTCATCATCATAGTACGAAGATGATTGAACCTTATCTAAATAAGTAGTGTCTTTTATTCTAACCTCGTTCTCTATATTAGGAAAATATTCACTATTTACATCAAGGGTAAAATTGGAAACACTATTTTGGAAATTTAGATCTTTTAGAGAAGTTCTATTCTGGGTCTCTAACAAAAGCTTTTGGGCCGACTTACATGAATTCCTGACGTAATCTAGGAAATCAGGTAAAGAAAGTTCACTCATTGCATTATTTTCGTCCATAACTAAGTTATTCATTTCAGCGAACTTACGTGCTGTCTCAGCTAAATTACGTGTCGACTCAAGTAAAGAGGAATTAGCAGAATTTTTCTCGTATGAATGATGGTTGTGAGGATAGTGATTGGGCTCACCATGGTATGAACCATAACCTTGAAAAGTTTGGCGTTCCCAACCACTATTCCCACCATGATAATAAAACTGATGATGTCCATATTCAAATTCAGGTCGATATTCATTGTATTGGCTTCTATCATACCAGCTCGACATTCTTAATTGCAAGGGAATTCTACACAATCACAAACAAGGCTGACTCGACCAAATCAAACCTATAAAATCTAGCAAACAAAAAGTATGATGGCTCCACTTAGATTGTTTCTAGACCAGCTTCTATCTTTCTAAAGGGAATTCGTTACAATTTAAGCAAACCCCTCTGGAATCAATCCGATTCAAAGTAAGTTGAATTGAGGCGAGGGAAGCTCAGTGGAGCTTTGATACCCAAGGCCTCACCGCTATCACAAGGCGGCGCAGTCACGCATTCAAATCACAGAAACCATCATGAACTTTGGAGTGTGCTTAAAGAGCAAGCAATATTTTTCGAACGAGTTTCCTATTAAGCTCGTTACCCTATCGGTCTCGTTCTATTCCAAATTCTAAGCTTGGGTTCGCGTTAGGTTTCGTTTTCCTAAGGCGGGCAAGAAGGGAGTGGTGATGAAATCCGAACCCTTATCTTGTATTGGTCAGGCGTTGCCCTTTACTAGGAATTTAAAAACAGTCCAAATTCGTCCTCAATCAATGAATCACCTTAAGGAATACAGTAAAGCCGCTGACAGGATATTCACGAGTGTTTCGATGGACTTACCTCCCGTACCAGACGGGGGATGAACCGTTGAAGTCGACTCGGGACACGACTCCTATGTCATGTACGAACCCGAGGGGCCGAGACGATATAGTAATCGTCGTCCTTCCCTGCACACAGTTTATATAAATTTTTTTTTTTTTTTAATAATAATACCCTTCCGTATGGTTAAAAAAAAAGAATAAAGTCCAATTGTCCAGAATAAAGTCCAAATAAAAAGTCCAAAAATTACAAAAATTATGAAAAATAAAGCCTATTTACAAATCCTAAAAAAAAAAATTATGTCTTTTTTTTCTTCTCTTTTAGATTTTAGCTTTAAGATTTTTGTTCCCAAGTCCTTAGTATTCCACTTCGAACCTGTAAATCAAAGACACAAAAAGAAACGTAAAGAGGAACAAATAATAGTAAAAAAAATAATAAAAACCTAAAAATTCTACCTAAGCACAAATCCGCGTCGGCGGCGCCAAAATGATTAGAAATTTTTCGTGGGTTGTATTAATGAGGTTCAAACTCTCGGACTTGTGAAGGATAATTTTTTAAACTTAATAAAAAAAGATAAATATATACAATAAAAATATTAACACTGGTGCGAGAAACTGGGACTAAAGATTCGGCCATTTTTCATTTTCAAGTGGTTCAGAAATTAATTCTAGGCGATTATAGTTCAAAACAAAACAAATATTAACTCTAGTTTATTGCCAAGATAGATTTTATAAAATATTACTTGTATTTCTTAAGCATGGCATATCAAAAATCCCTAGGACTAAGCATACTCCATCAAATGAAATCACAAGTAATTAATTTAAAATCTTAATTCAATTAAAATTAGTGCAAAAAGTAAATAAAAGAATTAATGAAATTACCACATGGGTGAAATTCGACCTCCTCCGTCGTCCCAGTGTTGGGTTTAGCTCATCATGATAAAAACACGCTCAAAATATTTATTTATTTCTCAAAGGGTGTTTACAAGGATGAAAATGGAGATGAAATAATAAAACAGTGAATGTGCGACCCACAGAAAGCGTCCAAAATTAACGACAAAGAAGAAGTGCTATTGTTACTGTAGCTCTAAGACCCACACTTACGACCCACGGTTGTGAGTCTGTTTCACTGTTGATAAACTACTGCTGGTGCAGGTCTGTTCTTCATGTTCTTCATCTTCATCACGAACTGCAGCAGCAGCAGAGAGAATTCGTGATTCTTCCTCTGCAGCTTCCTCTCTTCTCCTCCCAACTCTCGACACCGCTTCTACATCACCCTAAGAGACTATTTATACCCATATCACGCATTGAATCTCGTCATAACTCCAAATAATCTTCATTGAACACAAATATTTTCCACGGGAAATAATTTCTATATTTTCTTTCTCCACGCGTTTCTGAGATGTTTCGATCATTCCAATATCTTCTAAATATGTATATGAATCCTCAGAATTATTTTTCTTGCCTTTAGTCTCCTTTAATTTCCATAATTCAACTTGAAACCCTATTTTCCTTTTTTAACTGTTGTGAAAAATATCCGGCGATTGGGCCCAACTCAGGCCATTCCAACACTCAAAATATATTCATATACCCATAAGGAGTCTATCCCTTGAATTTCAGCTCTTTAGTCTACTCATAACCATTTCAAATCATGCCCGTAAAATCTGCCAGTGTATGAAATAATTTTCCCGCCAAAAATATTTTCAAATTCTGGGAAGAAAGTGACCTCCCCCTAATCCATTCCTGGGGTCCCTTTAGCAATTGGGGCGGAAATAGTAATTTTTGGGGCTGAAACAGTAATTTTTCTGGGGTTCCTCCGGGACATTTCTGGGGTTCTTCCGGTGCATTTCTGGAGTGTCTTTAGTACTTTATCCTAGGATGTAAAACACCACTTTTTGAGCCAATTTTTGCCGCAAGATCTTATTTCTATAAAGACATAAAATAACAAAATAAATAGAAAATCGAGTACTAACAATACATACAATTGAGACATATTAGACACATAAATGTGTCTATCAATAAGTTACTAAATATTTAGGAAAAGGATGAGCAATAATAAATGATAAGCCTCATGAGGCAGAAGAATTATGATCCCAAGACCCACACACAACATAAGAATAATACGTAAAGATGTTCAAGTAGAAACGATCGTCTACGGGTCAAAGATTTTATTAACTTCACAATTCTCTTGAGATCTTGCACCTTCGGTTCAAGTTGCACATCCCATTAAAACAAGCTTACGGACCCAGTTCCAACCCTGCAACTTGATCTGTTACTGCCTCAAAAGATCTCTTATGTCTACACAAATGTATTCATAAATTCTAATGCGTCCAACCAAACAAGTATACTTAAATCGAAATAACATTAATTAGGCAACATGATGGACTACATGAATCACAAATTCGACATACCATGTTAAACTAAGATAGAAAAATGAAATCTTACTCAGGAAAAGTATGAGTCAGAAGAATAATAATGCATTTAAAATAATGAATGAGATGAAGTTTAAACTCTACTTGGTCACTGAAGCCCGCATTGAAAGACATGACTTCACCCTATTGGTTTCCACCAGTTTCCACTGATGTTACATGGAATCATTCTCCCCATTTCTTGAGTATTAAGTTCCTGTTAAAGTTAGATCATAAAGAATTCAGCAACTGAAGTTCAAGAACACACACAAGGAAAAGAACTATACAGATATGAACTACGATGTATTTAGGAAATCATAAGGAAACAAATTTCATAAAAGGTTGAGATTGAATGGAAAGAAAGAATTAGTGACTATACCTTCCGGCTTGATCCTGCTTTTAATATAACCTTGAAAACAGTTCATAGAGATCCTCTCCGAAACAGTTCACAACACTACCCCTTCAGCAGTTCACAACCACAACCAGCCTTTCACCATCCCACCAAAATTCACCATCAACTGCATCCTTGTGACAATCTTGTAGTTGAGTCAGCATGGTATTCTTTTACAGTAACCAGAACATAGCCCAATGCATCTACAATTATTTGAAAGCCACTAAACACTACATTAACAATGTTTTACGTCATGAACCAAATACAAAAACGAATTTGGTAACATATAACACATGTGTTAAGTAATACATAAGCTTCACTATATCGCAAAACCCATAAAATGACACAAAAGTCATATATCAAAGACTATGGAAAAAGGAAAAACAAATGAAAATTACCATTCGCTTTTTGTATGCCATCTCAACAATTTGGTTCATTGCAATTTGCTCAGTCTCCCCGCAAAAAATCCCCCATTATGTTTACTTCAGCAACATAAAATAATCTAATATTAAATTCATCCAAATTTTTATCCTACATTAAGAAGGGATTTATCTATCTTGCTTAACTGAACTTTCTTCCTCCTTTCCTGCTAGATCAAAACAGAAAACAAGTGATGTTCCACATCAGTTCCAAAAATAGATACACAGATCATATATCTCGCACATACAAGGTCTAGTCAATTGCTTAAAAGGAAATGCGGGGTAATTTGGCAAAGGTAAATGTTTAAATCCATTAGAATATTCTAAGAAAAGTTCAGTACAATAACAGAACAATCCAATGTCAATCCTTTCAGTATTTCCCCTTCTTAAGTTCCTGAATTTCTATAATTATCTGTTCATCTTCTCCCTCTATCAGATCAGGCTGGGATGAAACAAATATTAGAGACAACCAAACGAACCATTACCAAGTAATAATTAAGTGCACCACCAATAGCTTAACATTAACAAATATGCTGCATCTTAGAGTGAGATCGAAGTTTACATGAGGTTCTAACTCAAGAGGATGAACCTATTTAGAAAATGGGATCTTCAGAAAAGGAAGTGGAAAATGATACTTACCATTCTTTCCGGATGTAGGCCAATGCTCTGCAGTTCTAGCATGAGTTTTTCATCCAGACACATGACTTGATATTAGCAGTGATAAGAAGAAATTGCTAAGCAGATCTATTTGAGAAGGACGGTGACCCACCTAAATGATTCTCGCCAAATCCAGATGCAGTCCAAGTTTCTGAATTCATCAATTCACAGCTGGAATCAAGATCATACTCCAACGTAACCTCATCTTTACATTCACAAAAAGAAAAACAATCAAATCTCACTGATCAAATCAACACTTCAAATAAAACCACAATTCAGAAATAAAAAACAACAAATCTTGATGATTAGCACAGATCTTGGATGGCTTAGATAGTCTCATAACCAAATACTTTCTCAGTATGTTTATTTTTAAGAAGATTCAAAGTTTCAACTCCTCTTTCTTTCTATTGAATTCCATCTTTATCAAATCGATACAGTTTCTCTTTTCCACACAAAATCAACAAAAAAAATTAAAATTATCAAACCAATAAGCAACAAAATAGATTTAAATTCGAATTAGAAAATCAAACCACTGAGATTTATATAAGAGATTCTTCACCAGTCACAGCACAAACTTCTTCAAGTTTGATGATAGGTGCGTCTGTGCACCAGTATATTTTTCTTCATCACCATCTGCGGCTCCTATCTCTTATTCTTCTTCTTCTTCTTTCTTGCGGCTGGATAGAGAGAAGGGAGTAGATAAGATTTCTGAAGTCTAGGGTTAGAGAAATACGGGAGTCGAGGTGGATTCATCTATCTGATTGAAAATGGGTTGAGTTGACTTGGGGAAGACAAATAACAATGAGTGTTACTTGGCACGCAGACGAGTGGCATGCCTGATCTTTCTGCAGTTGCTAATAGCAACCGAAGCTTAGCAGTCGCGAATTTCACGACAGAAAATAGTTGTTGCTAAATCTTAAAAACATCTTTTTTTAGTTGCTAATTAGCAACAACTTTAGCTCTGTTTCTAATCTGGGTTGCTAAATCCATAATTCGGCGTAGTGTCAATTAGTATCATATTGAACTTAATTAACTAAAATCTCATTAAAGAAACATAACAATAAAAATAATAATCACGATTAAATAATTATGGAAAATTATTTTCGCTTATCTACGAATAAGTTTTGTAAATTAAACTGATTGCAAATTATCTTCAATCTAATAGATGACTCAGTAATGTTTTGAAAAGAAACAAATATACACGAAGTAGTAATAATAGTATTTGAGTAATTAAGTTAATAACAATCTCTAGTAGATAATATTTGAAAAATTTATATATGGTATTACAGTGAAGTTAAAAGTATCAGATATCATAAATTGACGTAAAAATCGAATTGGGGTTATTTATATTGGTAAAATAAATAAATAGTATATAACAATAACAAATAAAAATAATATAAAATAAATTTCGTTGATTATAAATAAAAAAATTTAAATGCTGTGAATTATCTATATATTATACGAAGTAAATTTATCAGACTTACACCCGTTAAGATAAAAGTTTAAAGACTAATTAATCTTAATAAATTAATACTTAGTTAATCCAGCACTTGAGAATAGTAAAGGTTGTGTTCTCTCTGTTCATAGGAAGGCATTGTCGGGACTGGCCAACCTTGACAGGGCAACTGCATTTACAGGTGACTGATCATAGACTTTTAGTATGATTTAAATCTTTTAGAAAACTGATAATTATAAAGTCAATTAGAAAGATTCATAGGAATCTCCCTTATAATTAGATACAAGTATTTTGTAAGATAGAAATTATTGTAAGAAGCTTAGACTTCTGTATTTGTTATAACTTAAAATCAACATAGTTGAACTTAGAGCCACAAATTTTAGTTGTACAAAGCCATTTAGGTTGTGTTTTGTTTTATATTGTTTGCGCTTGGATAAGACATAGGATTATTTCTATAAGGTGGGGAGTTTTTGAAGACCAGAAGAATGGTTTGATTTTCGAGGACGAAAATGATATAAGGTGGGGAGAATGTAAAGACCCTCAAGCTCGTCAATGCTATTAGACTAGTCAAGTGACGATTAGCCTATAATAACTCGATTAGTTTAGCACGAAGGTTAATTAATATAATTTAATCTAACAACAATATAGATACGAAATTAGTACCACTGGATAGATCTCTAAAAGTTACGCAGAATGGACTGCTCGCACGTGTCATTCGGATACCGGACGAAGAAGATATCGCACTCGATTAAAAATTGATTTTTGCAACAACAAAAAAAGGTCTTTGTTGACCCATTAAAAATTGATTTTCCCCAATATTTTCCTGCAATTACCCAGCTCCCCTTCAACTACCTTGATTCACCTAATTCTTGTGATTCAATCTAATAACTATCATATCCAACATGCAATTAAGATAAAAATTGAACTACATAATTCTCATGATTGACATACAAAAGTTCTATGTTGATATTTATCAATGAATTGAAAAAAAATGATTCATTAATGGATGGTTGAATTAAAAGTATCATAGTAGAAGATAGAAATGTTTACGAGTTTTACAACTTACTTACTGAGATGATAAAGACGATAAAAGTAGACATACAATGTTCTACGTGGCAGAAGTAAATAGATACAATGTTAACATAATTTGTAACTAGGAAATTGTATACCTAATTGCAGCTACAGTTCTAAGCCGAAGCACTTTAATACCAACTATTTCCTGCAAACACCGACAACTACATTAACAACTCTTCAAAGATTTCAAAAATATGACCAGAAAAAAAAAAGAGAACCAACTTCATAGTATATGCAGTAAAACACCAACTAGGTATAGACCTTGTATCTCTATCTGCAGATCCATCTTAATTGTACACATTTGATATCTACATAAAAAAAATAAAAACAACAAAAACCCACTCAAAATCAATCTCACTTACATAAGTGATTAGAAATTTTTCGTGGGTTGTAGTAATGAGGTTCAAACTCTCGGACTTGTGAAGGATAATTTTTTAAACTTAACAAAAAATGATAAATATATACAATAAAAATATTAACACTGGTGCGAGAAACTGGGACTAAAGATTCGGCCATTTTTCATTTTCAAGTGGTTCAGAATTTAATTCTAGGCGATTATAGTTCAAAACAAAACAAATATTAACTCTAGTTTATTGCCAAGATAGATTTTATAAAATATTACTTGTATTTCTTAAGCATGGCATATCAAAAATTCCTAGGACTAAGCATACTCCATCAAATGAAATCACAAGTAATTAATTTAAAATCTTAATTCAATTAAAATTAGTGCAAAAAGTAAATAAAAGAATTAATGAAATTACCACATGGATGAAATTCGACCTCCTCCGTCGTCCCGGTGTTGGGTTTAGCTCATCATGATAAAAACACGCTCAAAATATTTATTTATTTCTCAAAGGGTGTTTACAAGGATGAAAATGGAGATGAAATAATAAAACAGTGAATGTGCGACCCACAGAAAGCGTCCAAAATGAACGACAAAGAAGAAGTGCTATTGTTACTGTAGCTCTAAGACCCACACTTAAGACCCACAGTTGTGAGTCTGTTTCACTGTTGATAAACGACTGCTGGTGCAGGTCCGTTCTTCATGTTCTTCATCTTCATCACGAACAGCAGCAGCAGCAGAGAGAATTCGTGATTCTTCCTCTGCAGCTTCCTCTCTTCTCCTCCCAACTCTCGACACCGCTTCTACATCACCCTAAGAGACTATTTGTACCCATATCATGCATTGAATCTCGTCATAACTCCAAATAATCTTCATTGAACACAAATATTTTCCACGGGCAATAATTTCTATATTTTCTTTCTCCACGCGTTTCTGAGATGTTTCGATCATTCCAATATCTTCTAAATATGTATATGAATCCTCAGAATTATTTTTCTTGCCTTTAGTCTCCTTTAATTTCCATAAATCAACTTGAAACCCTATTTTCCTTTTTTAATTGTTGTGAAAAATATCTGGCGATTGGGCCCAACTCAGGCCATTCCAACACTCAAAATATATTCATATACCCATAAGGAGTCTATCCCTTGAATTTCAGCTCTTTAGTCTACTCATAACCCTTTCAAATCATGCCCGTAAAATCTGCCAGTGTATGAAATAATTTTCCCGCCAAAAATATTTTCAAATTCTGGGAAGAAAGTGACCTCCCCCTAATCCATTCCTGGGGTCCCTTTAGCAATTGGCGCGGAAATAGTAATTTTTGGGGCTGAAACAGTAATTTTTCTGGGGTTCCTCCGGGACATTTCTGGGGTTCTTCCGGTGCATTTCTGGAGTGTCTTTAGTACTTTATCCTAGGGTGTAAAACACCACTTTTTGAGCCAATTTTTGCCGCAAGAGCTTATTTCTCTAAAAATACCTATAAAGACATAAAATAACAAAATAAATAGAAAATCGAGTACTAACAATACATACAATTGAGACATATTAGACACATAAATGTGTCTATCAACACCCCCAAACTTATTATTTGCTAGTCCTCGAGAAAAACTAATATTGAAAATAAAATCCCAACTCACTAGGTGTCCCTAGTGACCGAGTTAATCTCGGGAGGGTTTACCAGAGGTGTACCCACAAAACCAATACTCCAGACCCTAGCTATCTACAACGAACCTTGGAAGGCACTAAAGAATCTCCTTGGTTGGCATACTTATTGACTACAAGAGGAAGTACCCTGATGCGAAATTCCAATTGATGTACACGAGTTTGCACTCAAGCATACTAAAATTCATATATAAGTGACAGAGCTCTACTCAGATAGTTGCACTATGGAAATCATATTCGAAGTCAAACTAATCACATGGAAAGATTAAGAGATGGATATAGAAAAACATAGATGGTTTTGATGTTAACTAAGTGAACGGCGTTTCCCATATCTGTCTGAAGGCCTCCGCCAAAATGAACCTATCCTAATGGATTGAGATACTAGTCTGACTAATATCAACACACTGGCATATACAAGGGTACCAGTGGTCGATAACCTAACTCTAGGTCAACACAACTGGCATATACAAGGGTACCAGTGGTCGACTTTATTGAATTTTCCTTTTGGTCGAATGGTCTGGTCTCAATTTTTTTTTATTTTTTTTTTCAACTTTTTTTTTTTTTTTTTGTAACTCAATCACTCTAATTCATCCTAGCATTGGTAACAACTTGAATCGTGGGCCCCACCTATCACTTAGAGAAACATGGTTTAAAAACAAAATAAAATAAAAATAGAAGTGAAAAGGACTCAACGAGATATGGTGAAACTATCATGTTATTTCTAACACCCGAGCTCTGTGCTTTTATGAATAGACTCTTTAGATGTTTCCATCTATTCAGATTGGTTCCTCAACTCCTACAACCAAAATGCTTCCATCTTCTTAGATTGGTTAGTGCCATCCTAAATACGCATAAATTTCTAGGCTCTGGAGTTTATTTATTCATACTGCAACTAAAAAGTTTCTCCCATACCCCCAAACTTAAATCTAACATTGTCCTCAATGTTCTAAAGATGAAATTAAAAGCATGAACAAGGAGAAACTGTTACCATTTGAAGTAAAAGAGATAAGGAAAGATATTACCGTGTTGCATGAGATTGGGTTACCTCCCAAGAAGTGCTAAGTTTAATGTCTTCAGCCAGACATCGGAAGGAATTAGTCACCTCATAGAATCAAAAAGTAACAGCCGAAATAACTGTGGGTCTTCAAAACCAAAAAGAGCTGACCAAAGGAAACTACAATAACCCAAGAAAGTGAACAAGGATAACATGCCCTTATCTAGTTTCCTGATTAAGATATTTATATCTAATTGTGGTTCAGGTTCTAAGAAAGGGTCTAAATAAAATATTTTCTTAGGTTGCGTTTCTTCATAGGTGGGATTTGAATCATTAGGTCCTAGAGTCTGGAAAAACTCAGATATGATCTTAGAAGCGCACAATAATAACCTAAATAACTGAGGATCCTCTAATTCAATAAGATTTGACTTACAATATTGACCTAAATGAGAGTAGTGGTCATTCTTAAGCAAATGTGTCGATTCTAATTTCCTAAAGCATTTAGGTTTAGTCTCACAACTTAATATTCGACACATTTGAAATATAAACGTTCCCACATTTGGAAGAAAACTATTTGGTGGGAAAACAAAGTCAATCTGAGTATCATAGCCTGGGCAAACCACATCAACCAGAGGATGGGTTTCTAACGACTGAACTTCTTCTTGAACATCATTAGGTTCGGGAAAACGAGTATGAAGGTAATCTTGCAAAATGGTCGAGGCAGAGATATCAAGTCCTAAGAGTGGGGACTTTCTGAGAGTTAAAGGTAAGGCACTAGGAAAGTGATAATCACCCCCAAACTTAGAGTTTTCAGTGTCTCTAGATAGACCTCTAATTATTTCTTGAATTTTCGTATCTTCAGAGTCCTTAAGATATTCAAGAGATTCTTCTAAGTTATTATCAGGTAGTGCATCTTTACTCATCTCTACGGGTCTATCTTCTTCTTCCATGACTATTGTTTCTAAGTCACTAGACTCTAAAACAGTATTTTCGAAATGAACCCGTTCGTCTAAACCACTATCGGCTTCGTAATCAAAAGGAAAAACTACATCGTCTAAAACGGTGGTATCCCTAATCAAATCCTCGTCCTTTTGAATAGGTGAATAATCATAAAAATTATTTGGATTTGAACTAGAAATAATATAATCACTATACAGCTCAATTGGATTACTAGACTCCTGATCACTATGCCTACATATTTCAGATTCTTTATTACTTCTATCCTCATCATCATAGTACGAAGATGATTGAACCTTATCTAAATAAGTAGTGTCTTTTATTCTAACCTCGTCCTCACTGTTGACCGACGACCATTTACCGTTACCGGTTGACCGGGCATCTAATTGAATGCACTTTTTTGTTAATTGGCTATCCCTGTCTAGTTTCCTAGAAATCAATTAATAAAACTTAATCAAGGATTAGTTAATAAATAATTATGTTTATGTAAGGTTAATTAATTAACGGTAACTTAAAACCCGTTTGAAGTTTATCTTCTATTTTACTCAAGCAGGAGGTGTAGTTTTGAGAGAGCAAGAGAACGGGAGTTTGACAGCGAGTAGGTATTTGGGTGAGGAGAAGCTTTGCTTATAAGATGACTCAATAGGTAGAGAGTTGGTTATTTTGGAAAGTTGACATATTTGTTGGTAAACATGTTTGAGAAATGATTATCATTAGGAGGTCTTGAAAATGAGTGTGAAGGTTAGAAAAAGATTAAGATTTTTGTAGAGTTCTAATAGAGTGAATAATAAATCAGTAAAAATTAGAGCAAGTCATGGGTTGTGGGACAAGAACTTGGAAAGAATTATGTTAATGGTGTTCTTGATGAATTATTTATGATGAGTTGTTGATGTATATGATGGAAATATGATTGATCGATTAAGGTAATATCTCTAAACGATTCTATTGTGTTATTGTTGAATTGGGTAGCTCTTAAATGATGGAACCATAGTGATATCGATTAGGTAGTTAATATAAAGGTTTATGGAATCATGATTTTATGTGAAATTGTTTTTTACTTCCAAACTTCTAGACATCTTATTAGGTAAATTAACTTTAGAATTAGTCTTGGGATATAAAATGAGACTTTTAGGTGAGTCTCTCATCTTCTTCCAGAACTTTGATTCACTCAATTCCGATAAAGTATTGAATTAGTTACGATTTTTCAAAGTTGCACCGTTTTGACTAAAAATCTGGAAATTGTGGTGAGTAGGCATGTTAATCGACGTTTATGTCTATGATAGAATCGTATTTGGTTTCCAGTCATAACTATAAAGTTGTAGAGGACATGGTAATATTTCTAGCAAGCCATTATAAGATTCATTTGGATAAAAATTGAGCAATTTATAGACCCCTAAAGTTGAGTACTTGTGTTGTGTACAAGTTTTTTGTAATTTGATTATGCTTAGTCATGCCCATCACCTGTTTGTGGAAATGTCTAGCACAACTCAGTGAGTCAGATGAGTTGGACCGATTCAGGGGAGCGGACCAGTAGAGCTGTCGGGTTAGTTAACGGGTCGGATTAGTGGGTCGTGCCAGGTCAAGCACATGGACTTGGGTTTAGGGACAGATATCTTATTTTGGATTTTTGGAACCATTTATGCTCTGAATTAACTTTCGGTTCCTTCTACAAAGTTGTAGTGTTTTTCTGGGGATTCCCAATGAAACCCAAAATGACCTCATTTGGATAAATAGGTAATGTTTTATGCCCAAATTACATGTTACCATGCTATAGAATCATTGATGGAAATATGACCATTAGTTATTTCACTTAGCCTATAACTAGAAATTTTTATGAAATTATGTTACGAGCCTTATGTGAGCCTTTTGGTTAAACTCTTAGAATTCTTGTATGATTAACTGTTAGTTTATTAACAACGATCTTCTCAAAGGATGAACCAGTGGATCGTGGATCTCGAGGTAGGCGTTGCTTGTCATCAAAAGAGGTGGGAATACATTTGACTCTTTTGAAACCATTGTTGTTTCTTTTACAAAAGTTTATGTTTTACAAACTCATACATTGTCTATTTGTGCATTTCATACATTGTTTAATTTGTGTTATGATTGTTCTGTTGATTCTTTGAATCTTTTCATGAATTGGAAAGGGCTTGTAATGTTTGTCGTCATTATGAATTGTTATGGGAAATGAGAATTTCCGCGTGTGGTATATAGGATATGCTCCTTCATTTATATCTACATGAATTCAGCCTTTATGCTTATTAGGTGTGGAACAACCCGGCATCAATATAGCTATGTAGGTGTGGAAAAACCCGACATCACTAATATATATTGTTTGAAGAAGGAGTTTGTCCATATACATTGTTTGTGCATTTCCAGTGACTTAGTCACTTTGATGTTTGGGAAAACATGAATTGTTTTCCAAATCTTGCTCATGATTTCTTTAAAGCTAAATGTTATTCCTGTTGGGCACCCCTTCTAGGGATGATGTGCTCACCCATTCCCACTTTCAGTTTCAGAGACAGATCAGAGTTGCGCAGCGAAAGCTCCGAAAAGTTGACTTCGTTGGTTGGTTATATTCTGATATGTTTATTATCTTTTATATTCTATTTGTAAACCAAATGACTATTGTATATATATCATTTGAGAGGAGTTCTTGTATATATATATTTCTGAGCGGGGTTAGTTTTGGGTTAAGTTTTTGTGACAGATTTCTTAATTGAAAGTTTAAGTATTTGATTTAGATTCGTGGTGCCTCTTTATTTAGTTAATCTCTTGGATTAGTCAGCTGCTAGCTTATGGGACGCTACAGTACACACCCGTAATATTGATGTCAATTCCACACCGAATAAAGCACAAAAGTAAAATAACGAAGGAGCGTATCCGATATACCATAGTTGGAAATTCTCATTTCCCAAGGACAATCATAAAGACAAACAAAGCATTACAATTCCTTTCCGAGCAATGAAAAGATTAAAGGAATCAACCGTATTTTTGGAATTTAAAATATACAAAGCATGGAATGCACAATCAGGCAATGCATGAGTTTGTTAAACAAAGACTTTTATCAAAGAAACAACAATAATGGTTACAAAAGAGCTAAAGTATTCTCACCTTTTTTGATGACAAGCCACGCCTATCTCGAGATCCATGATCCACTGATTCATCCTTTGAATCGATCGTTGTTAATAGACTAACTGTTAATCACACAATCACTCTAAGAACTTATCCAAAAGTATCATACAAGGCTCATACAAAGTCTATCTAATGGTTCTAAGACCATTTATGATTTTACACCTTTTTATTATCTATCTTTAAATCATCTAAGGATTTACTAATCCAATTAGGTTGATTCTATAGTTCGTTAGCTAAGTCTTTTGAACATCTACAACTTTGTAAAAGGAACCAAAGCCTAATTCCGAACATAAGTGGTACAATTCAACAAATAGGAACTCTAGCCCTAATCACAAGTCCACTAAACTGGCCCCATAATCTAAGGCCCAGTCCACCTGAGACAACTAACGCTCACTATCGGTCAAAGTGACAATCAAGGGTCAACTACAGTCAACGTCCATAGTCAGGTCAAGGTCAAACAGTCAAGTCTAAATTGGTCAGATAGTCAACTCAGGTCAATACAAGTAACTCGGTGAGTCAACGATTAAACTCAGTCAGATACTGAGTCATACAAGCTTAACTAAACACAATATGTTACAGATCACTTTAACACTAATTCTTACATCTTCATCTATCATTTTAACATTTCAACATAAAATCAAAACAACAGTACATTGAATACAAAAACTTCACAGGTGCATTCTTAATCACAATTCGGCTTACCTGCAATAGCAATTCCAAGCTTTCACAGCATCCACTATATACAACTCTAATCACAATTGCAACCTTTCTTCATTCTACCAACACACTCTCAATTCAACTTCTTCTTACTTCTCAGTTTAGACTTATCCTCAACCACAACATCTCAACTCAGTTCATTACCATCTCAATTCAGGTACACATATATTCAAGACCACAAGCACCACTAAAATCTGCAGCTCCACTGGTAGTTTCCACAACGCTGATTCACATGAATCACCATTGTAACACAAACACCTTCATCGGTAACTCAATTACAAACCTAATTTACCACTAGCTCAACAATTACTTGCAACTCAAACTAACTATGCAACCTTACCACCTTCAGGCCTGCAATTCATTGCAACCACATCATTTGTAACAACACCACAATCCCTTAAGTATCAGCAACAGCTACAGAACCACCACCAACAGTTCATTCCAACACCACCAACTCCATTACACAAACATTACCACTAATCTTTCACCTGTCACAGATAAACAACATTATCTTCTCTTCTCCACCTCTATTTCTCTTCCAGTTCATAACAAAACCAATTACTTCATCTTTCACAACCAATTCCATTCACCCTGTAATTATACCTCCATCAACTCTAATTAGCATCAACACGTCACATAATCTCTACAGCTTCATAATTACATCCATTTCAAACAGACCCATCCAATGAAATTCAGTTTCAAACTCAAATATACACAAATTCAAGATAATCAATTATGGAACCCCAAAAACAACTTACCACTTCATCTGAATTACCTTCAATACTCAAATCGACGCTTGTAACAGCTTCATCACCTTCTCATAAGAACAAACGAATCCTAGTTTCATCAGCAACTTCAAATTATCCATTCCACTTGAACTTTATAATCGCTGCTCAAACCCTCACTATCCATTTCAAGTTATTCATCAAACCTATCTCTAATCTTTATTCCAAACCTTCAATTCCATCTTCTCATTCTTCTTCTGAATTTTCCCCACACCCTAATTTCTTCTTCACAAATAATCTTCTTCTCTGAAACTTAATTATCAAATTAACACAACAATCTTCTTCTTCTATTCAGGATCTCGAAACCCATCTTCAATTTGTTGCATCCAACCTTAATCTAACACAAAACTTCAATCGACCCAAGAACCCTAATTCTACAGTTTACAACTACATCAATCTCTTCTCCTCCGGGAACTCAAACAACTTCAACACCATCACCTTCTCCACTAATACATCTACAAGCTTCTACGAAACACCACATCAAAACAAGTTCGCTTCGTCGACTTGAAATCGACGGAAAGAAGAAAAGAAGAAAGAACCGAAGAAGAAAGAGAGAAGAAAAGAAGAAAAAGAATAACAAAGAAAAGGAAGAAAAGAAAGAGGAGTGTATCTTCTCTATTCGGTCTGGTATTGACACGACCACACCAAAGTTCCACGACACTCGTTGAAGATAAGGGCAGCCACACAGCTAAGCTATGAAGTTACTATTTTTCCCTTCATACTTATCCGTTGATATCTTCTTCGTCCGGTATCCGATTGACACGTTCGAGTAGTCTTCGAGGCCTATTCAATGATACTAATTTCTTATCTAGATCGGTGTTAGATTAATTTCTATTAACTAACGTTCGCGTTAAACTAATCGAGTTATTATCGGCTAAAATGTCTCTTGACTGACTTGCATTGTTAAATAAAGGACTAACTAATTAGGCATATCGAGTACACGATTTACGCTATCAAAATGATTGTATTTCTACTGTCCCGTACCAATAAAATATTTAATATCATACAAATATTTCATATCAATTCCCAATTTATCCAATCTTTATGGACCAAAATATGCACGAGGATATATGAGAAAAGATACATGAGGCTACATAAGATTTTTACTTTACAGTATCAGTCCCAGTTTATCCAATCTTAATTTGTGGTACCAATTATCATTTGATTTTCTTGGAATTTTTACAGTATCCTTGTAACTTATGCACTACAACATACTAAACAATCAAAATATTTTAATGGTTAATTGTAGATATATACACATTTCAACGGGACTGCTTTCTATATCAACGTATAAAATTCAGTCACAATCTCCCACACTATGGGGTACCTAAAATGATGGGATTTTCTTAATTTTTTTTACAGTAGGTTATTTGTATTGTAATTAACAACATACTAAATTTCAGCTTAATCTAATTAAAGAGAAATGAGAAACGCAATATTGAGTGAATTGTTGATAATTTTAAACTCGCTGAATGCAGTCATAATACTTAGAGTTTTGTTTCTTAACTGTAACCAATAATTTTCAAAACTTACCGTATCTTTATGACTTAAAGAATCATAACATACTAGAATTTCATCACAATCTAATCAGTGGATCCAACAATATCATCAATACAAAAATAGAAATTATATGGCTTATTCCAAGGTTATATACAAGATGTTTGTTGATGAGAAATTCCAATAACTACTACAATAAAATAGTGGAGCTGAGAGTGCAGAGTGGTATTTGTATTTGGTTTGGTACTGATTTAAAGGTTGGAGTTCTTTTGTGAATGCGGCCTGTGATCCTTTATTTTTTTACTTACTTGTTTGTTCTTTTGTGTTAATGATAATACAAGGTCCAACTGAGATCATGTTGTGACTACATCAATAGAATAAGTGGAAAGAATGAATAAGTGATTCTAAGTTCTTGATGTCGGCTGGATGTATTGAGTATTACAATTATTGGTTAGGTCTCTTATGTGAATGAATAATACAAAGTATAGTATGAACTATCCAATTTACCACAATACCCAAAGAAAATCAAACCCAATATTTAAATGATAATATAACCATTACTTTTTTACCCAGAATATGAGCATCATCAAAAGATTGGACAATTCAAACTCTAACATCATTTTCACCAAGTGACTTCCGTTGTTAAAGAAATGACTAAACAATTAGGTATATCGAGAACATGGTTTAGGCTACCAAAATGATTGTATTTCTACCATCATGTACCAATAAAATATTTTATATCAATTCCCAATTTATCCAACCTTTATGGCCCCAAATATGCATGAGGATATATAACAAAAGATGCATGAGGCTACATAAGATTTTTACTTTACAGTATCAGTCCCAGTTTATCCGATGTTAATTTGTGGCACCACTTATCATTTGATTATCTTGGAATTTTTACTGTATCCTTGTAACTTATGCGGTACAACATACTAAACAATCAAAATATTTTAACGGTTAATTGTAGAGATATACACATTTTAACATGATTGCTTTCTATATCAAAGTAAAAAATTCAGTCACAATTATCCCACATTATAGGATACCTACAATTATAGGGTATGTTATATTGAACTTAACAACATACTAAATTTCAACTTAATCTAATTAAAGAGTAATGAGAAACGCAATATTGACTGAATTGTTCATAATTTCAAACCCGCCGAATGCTATCATAATACTTTTAGGTTTTTGGTTCTTAAATGCGACCGATAATATTCAAATCTTACCTTATCTTTATGACTTAATGAATCATAACATACTATAATTTCATCACAATCTAATCAGTGGATCCAATAATACCAACAATACAAAAACATAAATTATATGGCTTATTCCAAAGATGTTTGTTGATGAAAAATTCCAATAATTGCTACAACAAAATCGGTATTAGAGATATCTGTTATGGTTAGACGATATCCATTTCATCAATATCTTCAAGTACATGAACTATACAAAGTCCACATTTTGCTAAATCAAATCAAGATATCAACACATGAAATTGATGTCTTTTACTAAATGCCTTATATCAAGAATCATAAGAAATACAAGAATCAAGAATCAATTAAATCAAAAGTATCAACAACCACATGTGTCATATATATTTTATATATGTGATATATGTGATAATATGCATAAAAGTATAGCCATTGAATCTCAAACTAAGAGAAAGTTCACAAACATACGCACACATATACTAATAATCATGTTAAAAAAATTAATTTCAAAAGTTAAAATATTAGTCCGCCCTATCAATGAATTTTAATTCCATTTGTGCATATATTTCGGAAAATGGGTCATTTGTCCAAATATCTTTAAAATACGGTTCAAATGGACAAGTAAAAATTAGTAAGGGTGAAATGGACACCAAAAAAATAAGAAGGATGAAATTGGATTCATCCTAACTTAAACTTAAAAAAGAGCGAGGATGAAACTGGATACATCCTGATGTAAATTAAAAATAAGAAAAAATATTTGAAAATAGGTAGGATGAAACTGTTTACATCCTGACTATTTTTACATTTTTGTCCATTTAAACAATATCAAAATCTAGATGTCTTTTTCACCCAGGAATTGTTGATTTTGGTATTTTTAACCAATTTTGTGTATTTTTTATTTGTTCTAATGATAATTTTGAATTTTTAAATTCTTGGGTGGCGGCACCTGTTATGGCTCCTAAGGAGTTCGCTCCTACCTTCACCCCCCAACTTGCCAAATATGCCTACACATGTCAACTGGTACCTGGTTGGTGGACTGATAGGCGGGGTCTTACTTTTGGTTGTTTCTGTAGAGGGCGTTTGTTACTTGACGAGAGAGCCTCGACCAGTTACAAGTGGAGACAGAGCCATACCTACTACTTCAACCACTGTAGAGGCAGGGGAGGAGACGACGCAGTCGGCGAGCTTGTAATTCATGACTAGGTTGGACAACCTCGACGACTCGCTTGGAGAGTTTACAGACCTCGCCAATTCCCTCCTTTTGTTAAAGACTTGGATTATATGTGTAGTTAACTATTGATTGGAACTTGCATTATGGTAGTTTGTTTAAACTAAATATTTAGCTACTTGTAGTTTTAAATTCTAATGACTATTCTAATGACTTTGACGTAAGAAAAACACTGGTTTAACCCAACATAGAATACTTGTATCAATTTATTAAGGTTTTATTGTGTCATTTGAGTATTTTGTCTTCGTTTCATTCCCTTCCAAGTTTGGGGATTAGGGCATCCAAGTTCTACAAATGGCTAAGGGGTATCCAACTTGAAGAAAAAAAGACTAATTTAGCCCCAAAAATAATTTTTCTACTAACCCATATAAATATACTAATCTATTACCATTTTCAGTAAAAAACGAAAAACATAAAAACCTAAACGAAAAAAACTTTCTATTTTCATATAATCCTTCCGAATTTCATAAACTCTAATCAAAAAAAATAAAATAATTGACCTTCTTCTCCTCTGATCCAACCAAGAAAAGGTAAATCTCTATCAACCCGTTCTATTTTTAGCATATATTCATTGATTTACATGTTTAAAACTTCAATTTTGAAAATCAAAATCTCTGTTTTGCCCAGAATCGGTTTATGTAGATCTATCGTATAACTGATTCTGGGTTTTATTCTTCGTCCCATGAAGAGCATGCAAAGGAATCCGTTTATTGGACGATTCATGTTGGACGATTCTGGGTTGAAATAAGAATATGAAAAGATATTATTAGAATATGTTTATAAGTGCATTAGCATAAACCGATTCTGATATTTTTTTTCCTGAAATTTGTGCTCATATAATTGGTTTTTATTTACGTGGTAATGTACCATTATGAAGTTGTCCCTTCATATTCCATTTCATAATCGGTTTTCATATATGTAAAACATAAACCGGTTCTTGATGTTTGAAATTCCTATATGTTTTTCTTGTTAGAACCAGATTACATATGTTGTCCTATGTACCGATTATTGAGCTAGATTTTGGTTTTTTTTGTAGATATGGACTTCAGACACCTAGCATTTATTCTCGAGAGCTCAACCAGGAGGATGTTCACGGGGTACCAAGGGCCATGGTACCTATAAGTCTCTACAATTAAGTTCGGGTGTAGCAGTGAGACCCGTTTAGAGCAGGCCCTCGCACTGGTATACAAGCTTGCACTAGAAGAGCTCCTTCAGATCATCAGATTTTGATGTAGTACATATTTCTATGTATCAATTCTTAAAATTGATTTATTGTTTAGTATCAACAATGATTGTTGATCCCTTACGACAATATCAACTATGACGGTTGATATTTGGCGTACGTATGAATTATAACAGTTGATCTCGTGTTTTTGTTTAGATTACTTACCTTGAAAGTATTTTCTTTCCTAGTTTACGTAGAATTCCTTTTCTTTTCTTCTAGTCGGTTCTTGTGAACCTATTTAAAGGCTATGCCTTCTTGTTTAGAGATACATCTTATCATCAATATTATTCAATCAATTTTATTATCAAATTACAACCCTAGATTCTTGATCCTAGAATCAGATTTTATTAAGTTTCTAACGAAACTTAAACTCTCTTCTCATCTCCAATAACTAGTTTTCCTTCACCTTTATCTGTGTTACACTAGTTGGTATTAGATACAACGTTTTTAGATTCCTATTTAGAAACAGATCCTTACACCGCTTCCGCAAACTCAAACCCTAAAAACAAGTTTTCATCTATCTATAGTTTCATTTCAATGGAAGACAAACCATCCACGAAAGAAGATATTGTTGAACTTATAAGTGACCTTGGAAAAAAATTTGAAACTAGTCTCTTAACCAAAGTTGAAACAATCGAAAAAGCTTTGACAGAGGAGATAGAAAAATCTGTGACAACGACGTTAGAAAAAAGACTTGACGGGCATGGACACTTCTTAAACAAGTTATTAAAATACGCAGGATTAGAAGATGGAGGCATTCCAGGTTTGTCTGATGATAAAGAAGAAAATAAAACAGAGGAACAAAACGGCGATGAAACAAAAAAAGTTAAAGGTTCTTTTGTTAAGAGTACTTATATTCCTGAGAATTTTTCACATAATCTTCAACACAAAGAATAGTTAGAAGGTTTTATTCACAAAAAAACTGTAACCGTGAATCCCAACAGTGATAAGAAGACAAAATCGATAAAAACCAAGAACAAAGGTGGATAGAAGATAGAAGATTAAAGTATAATATGAATCCTTATGGAACTCTGCCAGAATATAAAATAAAAGCTGATATACCTAACTTTTATGGTGGATTACAAATTGAAGACTTACTGGATTGGTTTTATGAAGTAGAATCGTTTTTCAACTTCATAGAGGTCCCTAACTTTTCAAAGCTGGTAGCATATAAATTAAAAGGTGGAGTTGCAGCTTGGTGGGAAACACTCTGTGATGATCGATGTAAGTATCACAAACCTCCTATACATACTTGGGGATATAGTTAGAGGTTTATTAAGAGATAAGTTTTTACCAAGAGATTATAAACAACAACTATTTATCAGACTTCAAAACTATAGACAAGGATCTAGACTTGTTGAGGAGTATGTAGCTTACTTTTACAGTTTAGTTGCACGTAACCAATTGAATGAAACTGAATAGCAATTAGTTACGCGTTTTATAGAAGGTTTTAACAGACTTATTCAGCAGGGGATGACACAATCCGTATTTACAATGGTTGAGGCTGTCCAACAGGCTATCAAAATAGAGAGGCGTGTTCTCAACTCTTCTAGTCAAGCATCACCACGACAAGTTCGTTATCAACATTATTCTAAAAATGCAAAACCATATAATTCTTATTATGGTAACCAAGGTGAAAGGGGATCAACAGTCGTTGTTGATCCACAAGAAAGAAATTATGGTCGACATTATCAGCAACCACAAGCAACCAATTTCATTTCCAACCAAACATCTCTTCCAATAGATAATGCACCAGTAATGCATATTTTATCTTCTAAGCCACCTCAGGGTACTCAGCAAAGAGATATTACTCCAACTACTAAAGGTAAATATCAACAACAATTTCCTCCTTTAACTAAACCTCCTAATCCTTATCCAAAGTTTAGAGGAGATAAGTGTAATAAGTACAACCAAACTGGCCATACTTTTAGTGACTGCCGAAAGTTTCATGCTTATATTAATGAAACTCAAGAAGATGATGCACTGGGGGATGATGATGAGTATGAATCCTATGATGCAGAATTTCTTGGAGTTATTCGACCCATATTTATTACTGATCCATGTCTTACACAAAGACATAATATTTCAAGTCTCATTGTGTTATTGAAGAAAATTTTTGTAGCATGATTATTGACAGTGGGAGTACAAAAAATTATGTGTTTGCAAAGTTAGTTGAAAAACTTGGTTTGCATGTTAGTGCTCATCCAAATCCATACTCAGTTGGTTGGATAAACAGTTCTTCCACTCAGCAAATCACTCATCAGTGTTTAGTAAAGTTTTCTTTCCATGGATATGAGGATTATCCTCTATGTATGTTATTAACATGAATGCAACAAGCTTACTGTTGGGAAGGCCATGACAATATGACATTCGTGTTGTTCATAAGTGCTATGAAAATACTTATACTTTTGTTCATGAAGGTTTTACTAAAATTTTGTGGCCTCTAGCTATAATATTCTAATTCAGTCAAGGAGCCAACATATAAGAAGACAACTGCCTTAGTTGCTACTATTGTTCATTCTTTAAATCAAACTCATTCTTTGAGCTCTCGTGAATGTACTAAACCTATGGTGGAGATTCCAGACAAGGTATAATCCTTATTATCTTTGAAAAAGCTGGGGTCTAGCAACCACACCCAATATTTCATTTTGGAAATCTATATGGAAAAACTCCAATATAATTCCAAGAGAATCAACTAGACACTCAGACTCAATCAATGGAAATATATCCAAGAGTTGTATCTAATTTTTTGAATGTAATCAGCATATCAAACAGATAGAACCTGTGAGCCTTATTATTATGAGAATTGCAAATACCAATGTTCAAGTGTCAATCAATTTATATCAACAACCAAAGGTTGGATTATCTAATTGATTGAACTATGCACAACCTGCGATATTTTAATTATATAAACAAATATAATGTGGAAAAGAAATAACACAGACACCAGAAATTTTGTTAAGGAGGAAATCGCAAATGCAGAAAAACCCACAATGTGTTAAGCCGCTATATACACTAGCCTACATCAAGTTAATTTCAGACTGGAATGGAGTTGAGCCCTAACCAATGTCACACTGATCAAGGTACAGTCGCGTTCCTTACGCCTCTGAATCCAAGTATGACTCTATGCACTTGATTCCCTTAACTGATATCATCCACAACTAAGAGTTACTACGACCCAAAGTCGAAGACTTGATAAACAAATCTGTCTCACACAGAAAAGTCTATTGAATAAATAAATCTGTCTCCCATAGAAATACCTATAAGTTTTGTTCCATCTTTTGATAAATCAAGGTGAACATGAACCAATTGATACACTGGACTTATATTCCCGAATAATAGCCTAGTAATATCAATCACCTCACAATAATATTAATCGTATGGTAGCGAAACAAGATATTGTGGAATCACAAAAGATGAGACGAAGATGTTTGTGACTACTTTTTATCTTGCCTATTGGAGGTTAAATCTCGAGAAAATCTTAGAGAAGATAGTACTCAATACGATAGAGCAAAGCAAGATCATAACACGCAACTACAGAGAAAATAGTTGGATCTGGCTTCACAATCCCAATGAAATCTTTAAGTACTTAACCTATAATGGTTTTAGGAAAAACCTAGGTTAAAGGAGAATCGACTCTAGTCGCAACTAGTATCACACAGGAGGTGTGGGGATTAGCTTTCCCAGTTGCTAGAGTTCTCCCTTATATAGTCTTCAAATCAGGGTTTGCAATCAATGTTACCTTGGTAACAAAGCATTCAATATTCACCGTTAGATGAAAACTTTATTAGACTCAAGCTAATATCTTTCAACCATTAGATGGAACTTAGATTGTTACACACAAATGAAAAGTGACTTCATTTAGATATGGGCAACCGTACCTGAACGTATACACCTTGTTGGCTCAACAATAGTTAGCGAAAGTTATCCATATGAATACTTTCATATCAACCTTGTTCATCTTAACACAACTAGTTCAAATGATTCAAATGAAACTAGTTATAGAGTTGTTCAATTGTTTATATTCTCATAGAAGTATACAAGACACAATTGAAGCAAAATCGATTTTGATTCACTCTAATAATTTCATGAACATTATAGCCACGGTTTGCAAAAAATTGCATTCCTTATTATGTAAATGTATTTGTTCATGATCAAATCGATTTTAGAACATAACCCACTCAAGTATGCAAGCGGGTACGCATACCTAAGTAGCCGGATTTGGTCTTGGTTTGCCAGTATGCGAACGGGTACGCATACTGCCGTACACCACCAAACGCGGTTGAATTCCTGGAATTGAACTTACGTACGCATACGGGTATGCATACTAAGTTCATGGACTTCAAACAACAAACCAATATGCATACGGGTATGCATACTATGGTTCCCAGACTTGGAATAACTTGCAACAGTTAGCATACAAGTACGCATACTTTGTTATATCCAATCATGGTTAATTGTTCTAAACTCCCATTTAAATCATTGAAACATTCTTAGAAGACGACAATAGTTGTCTCACACAAACTATTAGCTTCAAAGCAATTTTCAAGTGATCAAATGATCAATACGAAATATTCTGAGTCTACACAAATGACTGTCTCACACAAATCATATAAGATGTTACCAGGCGATTTTCACATGATCGTCTTTTGACTTTCGTCAATAATATATGATGAACTTGGCTAAAGCGAAAGCTTACCAACACATATTTCGAGAAATATGTAAACGAGTTAAACTCAGCTTGAAATATCAAATGTGTATAATCGAAGTCTATATAGCTATACGACTTTTGTCTCAAATAGGAAATAGAATTTTGAGTGATAGATGAGTTCAAGTCTCCACATACCTTTTGTTGATGAAGTTCCACAAGCTCCCCTTAGTAGTTCTTCGTCTTCTATCGATGAACACCGTGAAGTTTAAAGCTCAACTACACATTTATCTTAATCCGAGACTTAGCTATAAGTAGACTAAAAACCAAGACTTATAGTTTTGACAACTAAACTTGAAAAACAATCTTGAGATATCAACACTTGTGAGTTCAACCGAGCAGTACTCTAATAATGTTCTTTTAGTGACTTATTTCCTGCTGAGTTACCCAATACCTTACCTCCACTGAGAGATTTATAGCATCAGATCGACTTTATACCTGAAACATCTATTCCTAATCAACCTCATTATAGGTTAAGTCCTAAAGAGTATGAGATATTACAAGGTCAGGTTGATGACTTGTTACAAAAGGGTTTGATTAGGTTAAGCAAAAGTCCTTGTACTAGTCCAGCCTTTTTAGTAGACAAGAAAGATGGTGGAAACCATATGTGTATAGACTGTAGAGCTTTAAATAGAGTTACTATACCATATAAGTTTCCTATACCAAGAATTGATGGCATGATTGATATGATTTCTGGTGCTAAAGTGTTTACAAAGCTTGATTTGCGAAGTGCATATCATCAAATACGTATTCGTGAAGGTCATGAGTGGAAAACATCATTCAAGACAAAAAAAGGCTTATATGAATGGTTAGTAATGCCTTTTGGTATATCTAATGCTCCTAGAATTTTATGCGTCTCATGAACCAAGTTCTGCAACCTTTTCTTGGAAAAGTTTGTCATTGTATATTTTGATGGCATAGTAATTTTTAGTAACAATGAGGAAGAATATATTACACATTTATCTCAAGTTTTTAAAGCACTCCAAGACAATATTTTGTATATGAACTTAAAGAAGTGCACATTCTTTACAAACAGAGTCACTTTCTTGGGTTATGTTATGTCAGATACTGGTATTTCGGTGAATGATTCTAAGATTAAAGCAATTGTTAATTGGCCTACTCCAACATCTATACGTGAAGTACGCAGTTTTCATGGATTAGCCTCTTTTTATAGAAGATTTGTGAGGAATTTTAGTACCATTATAGTTGGTTTAACAGATTGTTTGAAGCATGATACTTTTGAATGGACTGGAGAAGCAGATAAAAATTTTAATCTTCTCAAAGAGAAGTTATGTAGCGCTCCTGTTCTTTCATGCCAAATTTTGATATACTTTTTGAGATCCATTGTGATGCTTCTATTGTTGGCGTAGTAGCTGTATTATCTCAGGAAGGTCATCCAGTTGCTTACTATAGTGAAAAGAATTCAGATACAAGAAAGAAATGGTTTATGAGATGAAATTGATTGCACTTGTTCAAGCTCTTAAGAACTGGCATCCTTATCTTATTCACAATGAGTTTGTAGTCAATGTAGTTGGAATCTAGAACAACTTAAATATTATTTCACTCATGATCAGATTTAGTAGATACACTTGTTTCCACAAACTACGGATCTTCTAAAGTGGCCTTGAAAAGACGAGGGTACCTAAATATACCTCAATCTAAAACTTTTCCACCTATAAGTTCTTTCTCCGAAAGTGATTGTCTATAGACTGAGTCGAGACAATACAACTAATCAGTTCACACTTCGTGTGATCGTCTATGGATACGAGATCGAGAAAATACGATAACAAGATAACTTGTGCGATTGACTATGGATACAAGATCAAGATAATAAAACAAAGAAGTATGTTTACTTGATAACAGGTTCGAACTTAACCAAACTCTAGGGATTATCTATCAAGTAAAATAGGAATTAATGTTTGTGTAATTTAATTTAAATTATAATAACAACAATTATAATGGCGGAAAATAAAAGTAAATGACACAGCAAGATTTTGTTAACGAGGAAACCGCAAATGCAGAAAACCCGGGACCTAGTCAAGAATTGAATACTCTCAGAATGAAGCCGCTATACAAAATCAAACCAACTTCGTATAGTTGAGACCAAGCAACTAAACCTATAGTTCACCTAGTTTCCTCAGTATCCCTGCGCCTCCAACTTGTTAATAAGTCACGCACTTGGAACAATTCCATTGGTTCGTATTCCAAACAGTAAAGGAACAACAAATATGTTCGGTAACAACTCTTTTCAAACAACGTGATATGAGTTTGTCAAAGGCTCTTCCGTTTAACCAATAAACTCCTTTGTTGGGTCCTTATCAATCTCTCAACAATCACTGAAGTAATTGTTAGATTATGCAATCAATACTATTATTCACAAAGAAGTGTATTGATGCCGATCTACTCAAATAATCAATCCAATCTATCACAAAGATAAACCGATTATAGTTGGACCCCTTTCCAGCCGAAACAAGTATTGTGCACACCAAAGATTATGAACCCAAAAAGTCTTATTGTCTTCAAATCTTCTTTAATCTTCAATCAGCACCAGCACACAATCAACTTGAATCTCTTGTGACCAATCACACACAGAACGGAGTCTGTTAACGTTGGATTATCACAAGACGTCTTTAGATCTACAAACAGTCTAAAAATCCCCGTCGAAACTTCGATCTGGTTTGAGTGAATCTTATACCAGAAGAGAAGATTCTCAAGCATAAACAAACTAGGTGCAATCAATGTTCAACAACTGTTAGTCAATCAAATCAATCGAAAACTAATAATAAACTGCAATTATCTAGTTTCCCACCAACGGTACTAATAGAGCTTCTCAATCCCAAAGAAGTATTTAAACTGAGCGGTCGTAAGAGATTTCGCCTAATTAGGTTACTTTCTTCTATGAATAGGCGGCTCCACCAGTAATAACACAAATAGGTAATTTTGCTGGCTCTGAGGATTAGTTTGCTAGAAATGCAAACTTCAATATTTATAGACAAGGAAGTTTGGAAACCAAGGAATTTCTAAAACCGAATATTCTCAAAGATATGCAATAAATACAAAATCGGTTTTCATAATTCCTGGAAATGCACTGTCCAAATATTGACCGAAATCCCAATAGAAAAATCTATAATCAGTAAATGCACATTATTAACTATTATTTTCTAAAGATATACATTTAGTTGTTGGAATTAAATAGCATAAAAAAACTAAAATACCTTAATTAAAAGATTCTCAATTTATTTCGATCCTGGGATTCTCCTTTAGATATTAAAGATATTTGAACAATTAATGATAAGAGTTACTGCACATGTTCAAAGTATATCGACATCGTTACTTTGCAAGTCCTTTTTCATACTTACAATCTTGGAAATGATTTGCCACACTTCCAAACAAGTTTAGAATTGGTTCGTCTGAATTCCAAGAACTATGTGATTGATTATCCTATCAAATCACCAATTATGGGTTTCTCGGTTCTACCAAAAAAAGTTTGGTTCTACCTCCATGTGAGTATTGTGCATAGTCAAGCTAGTTACCAAAATTTGGTTGACTAGGTACTAGGATCGGTTCCCCACAGCTTATGGTAACTACATGTATTCGGTTGCACATATCCATAGGATCGGTTCCCCCAAAACTACAAACTTGTTGCACATGTTAATAGGATCGGTTCCCCCATCTATTAAAAACGTGTTGCACCTCTTACAAGTATCGATTCCCTCTTGCAAATTTGTTGCACCTCTTACTAGGATCAGTTCCCCAATGACTAGATAAAAGTTGTTATTTACAAGGCATAGATCATACCATCTTGAGTGATTAGTTAAGATCGGTTTCACTAATAAAAGTCATACCAATACATAAGTTAGTCCTTGTTAATAATCTTACGCAGATACATAAACAAGTTTATGGGTGGTTATACTAAACACACATATTGATAATTCAAAATACATTTGCAATGAATAACAATACCAATAAGCCTAGCGATTTCCCTTTCGATTCACAAAACGAGTTATGAACTTACTTCCTTTAAACGAATGTAAAACATTTTTTCCTAGGATGAAATCTTCACTCATACCCATACATAATCACAATATCATTCATATGAGCATGTTAATGTCTTATATACAAAGTTTAATGGTTAAGAAATAAACCTCGTATCGTATTCCTTAATACTATGTCTAACTAGAGTTTCATTACACAGGTTCGCAGTTATGTTTTCAATACACACGACTTGAAAGATACGTTAGGGAGAGAAACAGTTCAAGTCAAATATTACTAACCTCAAGAGGAAGGATGATGTTGTCGTTGTAGCTAGCTCCGTACTTCTTCACATTCTCCAAGTCTTCATGTAATACTTGTAAGTCTCATATCCTAACACTTTCAAGCTAACTTATACGAAGTTGACTCTAGATATAATCAAGAGACTCTTTAAATTAGTTTTGATTCACTAAAATACGACAACCAAACTTGACATACCAACGCTTGGTGGGTTCAACCGTGCTATGCTCCAACAATCTCCCCCTTTGTCAATTTTAGTGATAAAACTCTTACATCATATGGAAAAACAAATTACAAAAATTCATTATACACATACGCTTGATTCCAAGTTCAACAACACAAAACCTACATTAAATTCAATCCTTAAATGCCGTTGCTGACATTATAATAACAAATCTAATACCCCCCCCCCCCCCCCCTAAAGGTAAGATAGGTAGATTTTCAATCCGCGCGTCTTTGTTATTTCCATGTAGTTCCTCATAACTACATATCATATGGTATGTGACTCCCCCTTAAACTATGCTTTCACTCTCTTCGTTAGAATAAACGTTTTAGCACAAATGTCCTTTCCCTTAGTGATACCAACTTACAACAAGTCAATATCACTTTTTTACTCCATATATTTCTCTCCCTTTTTTTCCACAAAATGACAAAGAAACGAAAAACGGATCTTACAAATATCACAAAGAGAATTTGCAAACCTATTAGAGTTGAGCACGAGGGTTTTACACACCATTTTAGATAACCAATATCAAAACTACAAGTAATTTGGTTTTAACATGTTATCTAGGAAACAATTGCCCGAAGCAATTTTCCTTAATAGTTTAGGATATCAAAAATCGACTAAGCACCTTAGTTCTTTTGCTAAACCAATTGTACAAGTACAATCGCTTGTTCGATAAGACCAAAATAAAGATCAGAATTAACTTTATTTTTCTCATCAGGCTCTAATTATTCTCAAAAAATAACTTAGACCTTTCACTTTTAAACAAGACAAATACTAAGTTAGTTAACTAGTAATTCTTGTTAAGGCATTATGTTAGAGCACTGCTCGGTCGAACTCGCATGCGTTGTTATCTCAAGCATGTTTGTCAATGTTAGTGACCAAAACTATAAGTCTTGATTTCTAGTCTACTATAGCTAAGTCTTGGACTAGGATGGAAAGTGTAGTTGAGCTCAAGAACTCCATGGAGATCATCATACAAGACGAAGAACTACTCAAGGAACTGGTGGAACTTCATCGACTAAAAGGTATGTGGAGACTTGAACTTATCTATCACCCAAAAGTCTATCTACTCTATCTCATATCTTGAGACAAAAGTCGTTTTTCTATATAGACTTTGATTATACACATTTGCTATTTCGAGCCGAGTTTATCTCGCTTATCTATTTCTCGAAATATGTGTTGGTAAGCTTTCGCTTTGGCCAATTTCATCTTTACCTAGTGAAGAAAGTCATGTTATGTTTCAATCACTTTGAAAATGGCTTTGACGAAAAATGGTTTGTGAATAACAACTATATAACATCCTCTGAGAATGTTTTAATGATTGAAATGAGAGTTTAGATTATATAACCATTGTTGGATATAAGCATTATGTGGCAACACATATATGTATAAGTCCTTATTCCTTGAACCAAAGTATGTGTACTTTGTTGATTAGGAAAACCGGAACAAGAGTTGTGAACTCAGTCCGCGAACTGGCGGAGGTTCTCATCCCGAGAATATCTGCTGGAGTTTGTGAACTCCTTCCGGGAACTTAATTCCGCGAACTAAGTCCGCGTACTTGAGTTGGTTATATCTAAAGACGATTATTTGTGAACTTATATTTATATTAACTAAGGAATGCAAATTCCAAACCGTGGCTATAAAGTTCATGAATCGATTCGAATGAATCAAATCATTTTTGCTTCGATTGTGTCTTGTATAGTTATATAAGATTTATACAATTGAACAACTCTCTAACTAGTTCATTTGAACTAGTTATGGTGAAGAAGAATATGGTTGATATGAAAGTTCTCATATGGCTAACCATTTGGTTAACTACTGTTGAACCACAAATGTACATGTTTGGGTATGGTTACACAAACCTAAAATCGTGCATTTCATTTGTGCGTAACAAGATAAGTTTTCGATCCAACGGTTGAAAGATATTAGCTCGAATATAATCGGGTTTTCATTTAACGGTGAATATTGAATACTTTGTTACTAAGCTAACCTGATTGCAAACCCTGATTTGAAAGACTATATAAGGGAGAACTCTAGCAACTGGGAAACCTAATCCCCACGCCTTCTGTGTGATACTAGTTGTATAAGCTAGAGTCGATTCTCCTTTAACCTTAGGTTTCTTGTCGAGACCCTGTAGGTTAACAACTTGATGACTTCATTGGGATTGTGAATCCATACCGATACTACTTTCTTGTAGTTGTGTGATCTGATCTTGCTGATTCTATCGTGTTGAGTACAATCGTAACGATTGGCTTGAGATTGTTATCTCCGATAGGCAAGATATAAAAGTAGTCACAAACATCTCCGTCTCATCGTTTGTGATTCCACAATATATTATTTCATCGCATCGATTAAGATTATTGTGAGGTGATTGATAATACTAGGTTGTTCTTCGGGAATATAAGTCCGGGTTATCAATTGGTTCCTGTTCACCTTGATTTATCAAAAGATGGAAGAAAACTTTTAGGTATTTGTTGGAGCATTGCTCGGTCGAACTCGCATGCGTTGCTATCTCAAGCATGTTTGTCAATGTTAGTGATCAAAACTATAAGTCTTGATATCTAGTCTATTATAGCTAAGTCTCGGACTAGGATAAAAAGTGTAGTTTAGCTCAAGGACTTCATGGCGATTCATCATAGAAGTAGAAGAACTACTCAAGGAACCGGTGGAACTTCTCGACAAAAAGGTATGTGAAGAGTTGAACTTATCTATCACTCAAAAGTCTATCTATTCTATCTCCTACTCTTTGAGACAAGAAGTCGTAGGCTATATATATAAACTTGGATTATATACATTTGGTATTTCGAGCCGAGTATACCTCGCCTATCTATATCTCGAAATATGTGTTGGTAAGCTTTTCGCTTTAATCAAGTTTATCTTTACCATGTGACGAAAGTCATGTTATGTTTCAATCATCTTGAAAATTGCTTTGACGAGAAATGGTGTAACAATTGTATAACGTCCTCTAAGAATGTTTCAATGATTGAAATGAGAGTTTAGATTACATAACCAATGGTGGACATAAGCATTGTTGTGGAAAAACATTTATGTATAAGTTCTATTCCTTGAACCAAAGTTTGCGAACTTTGTTGATCAAGAGAACCGGAAGAATGGTGTGAGCCAAGTTCGCGAACCCAGTCCGCGAACTGCGAAGTTCTCAAACCCGAGAATTTCTACTGGAGTTAACAAACTACTTGCGTGAAGCTAAGTCCACGAACCCAGTCCGCGAACCGGCAAAGTTCTCATACCTGAGAATTTCTGTTGGAGTTTGTAAACTCTACCCCGGTAACTTAAGTCCGCGAACCTAGTCTGCGAACTTGAGAAGGTTATATATCTGAAGATGATTTCTGAACTTAAACTTAAAAAGACTAAGGAATGCAGTTTGCAAACCGTGGCTATAAAAGTTCATGAACCGATTTGAGTGAATCAAATCATTTTTGCTTCAATTGTGTCTTGTGTAGTACATAAGATTTCCTTGCAATTGAACAACTTTCTAACTAGTTCATTTGAATTCATTTGAACTAGTTATGGTGAAGAAGAACATGGTTGATATGAATTGCTCATATGGCTAACCATTTGGTTAACTATTGTTGAACCAACAAGTGCATACGTTTGGGTACGGTTAACAAACCTAGAAGCATGCATTGTCAAGTGTGTATAACAAGCTAAGTTTTCGATCTAACGGTTGAGAAATATTAGCTTGAATCTAAATCAGGTTTTTATCTAACGGTGAATATTGAATGCTTTGTTACTAAGCTAACATTGATTGCAAACCCTGATTTGAAAGACTATATAAAGGAGACATCTAGTATTGTGCAAAAGTAATCCCCACACCTTACGTGTGATACTAGTTTGCATACTAGAGTCGATTCTCCTTTAACCTTTGGTTTTATTCTTCTAAAACCAGGTTAACGACTTAAAGACTTCATTGGGATTGTGAAGCAAGACCGATACTACTTTTATCGTAGTTGTGTGATCCGATCTTGCATCTTCTATCGTACGAGTACAATCAGATTGATTGGATTGAGATTGATATCTTCGATAGGCAAGATATAAAAAGTAATCACAAACATCTTCGTCTCATTGATTGTGATTCTGCAACATCTTGTTTCGCTACCATACGATTAAGATTGTTGTGAGGTGATTGATAACTCTAGGCTGTTCTTCGGGAATATAAGCCGGATTATCAATTGGTTCCTGTTCACCTTGATTATTATCAAAAGATGGAACAAAACCTTTAGGGTTTATCTGTGGGAGACAGATTGATCCTTTGATATACTTGTCTGTGTGAGACAGATTTGTTTATTGTCAAAGCCCGCGATTTTGGGTCGTAACAACTCTTAGTTGTGGGTGAGATCAACTAAAGGAATCAAGTGAGCAGTATCCAGCTAGGATCATAGGCGTATGAGCATAATTGTACCTTGGATCAGTGGGATATTGATTGGGGTTCAACTACAGTCCAGTCCGAAGTTAGCTTGGAGTAGGCTAGTGTATGTAGAGGCTTAATACAGTGTGTGTTCAATATGGACTAGGTCTCGGGGTTTTCTGCATCTACGGTTTCCTTGTTAACAAAATTCTGGTGTCTGTGTTATTTCTATTTCCGCATTATATTGTTTATATTTATAATTGAAATAATACAGGTTGTGCGTTGAAGTTCAATCAATTAGAATATCCGACCTTACGGTTGTTGATTTCATTGATTGACACTTGGATATTGGTCTTTGGTACCATCCAAGTTATTCATTGTGTTTGATTAAAGACTCGTTGATTTCTATTGGTTCGAGTAAATCAAAACAAGAGAGAGATATTAACTCCTTGAGATACTTTAACCTAGATTAAGTCTGACTGTCTAGTTGATTCTCTAGAAAGTATTTCGGAGTTAGTCCATACAGATTGCTAAGCGAAATATTGGGTGGTGTTGTTAGACCCCCGCTTTTTCAATTGGTATCATAGCAGGCAAACACGTTCAATACCTTACAAGTATGTGTTTGTAGCGATCTGACTCTATGGATAAGAGCATCTCTGATAATGCAACATCAGTTCAGAGGATTTCAGATATGATTCAAAGACCTGAAAATTCTGAGAAAATCCCTTACTCTCGTCTATCAACTGAATCTACATTCAACTGGGAAAAATCTCTTGATGAACGGTTGGATGATCTTTCAGACGATAGTGATTCAGAAGAAGGACAGAGTATTGATGAGGAAGTCTCTTAATATATCAAGTTGTTTGACCGTGCTTTGAAAGAAAAGAAGTCAACAACTTGCTTGAAAAAAATACATGGGTCCTCTTTGTCAAGAAAACAGGAAGTTGAGAAGACTCTTTAAAGGTTATGATGGTGGGTACGGGCTCTTATAATCTACCGTTAAAAATCACAAAGAAGAAGTTTGCTCAAAAAGAATCGAATGTGATAACCTTCTTCGAAATCTCTTCATGTTGAAAGAAACACTTGCAGAAACCGAAGCAAGATGTGAATCTCAACAAAAATGTTTTAACGACAAAGAACGCAGTCTTCTTGCCAAAGAAAAATCCTTGGAGACTAAACTTGCAGATGCCCTCAATAAAATAAATTCACTAGAAGTGAGTCTAGAAAAATTCAATTCTAGCTCCACAAAATGATATTCTATGCTCGGAGCATGTAAAGAACATTGTGATACACGTGGTCTGGGTTATAAAGGAATAGACGCTCCAAAAACTGGTAAGATAAATTTTGTTAAAGCTTGTGATAATTCTTCATGTGAAAAACCCTTGGCAGTCTGCAATGATTCTAAAAAACAGGATTCTGCTCCTTCTAAACCTGCTCTCAAGAGAACAGTTAAAAGTAATTCCTTTAACGGCTATTATTATGGAAATAAAGTACATTCTGTGCAAAGATGTCGTTATCGGTTGAGGAATGAAAAACTTCATAACATTCTTGCATGGATGTCTAAGTAATTTATTAAACCGGCTTCCCACGTTGTTGGAGTAAAAGGCCTTTTGAACACTCGAAGAATGCACTGTGATAAGTCCCTTCTTAATTGCATGTTCAAAACGAAAAATGCCTACAATAATAGAAGAAATAGTGGCAAAAGAATGACTGTTCAGGTAAATCACCCTGACAAAATAAAAAGGCATAGGAGAAGGAAAGAAAAGTTAAGTTCCTCTTCACTCCCTGAAGTAAGCTGCAATTCCAAGACTTCTGCTCCAGACTTCATTCATATCAATAATCGAGTCTCAGAACTGAAAATCAGTGTAAATCGACTCAAACGGAGCATCAAGAAAACATGGAAAACAGTTGACTCAGGTACTCCTATCTCTTCTTTTGATAACACTTCTTTTGATATGACACGTAAGTTTTCTCTAAACACCCGTGAAAAGGAAAAGGAGGAAGAAGTGAATATTGATGAGCAAGATGCTCATCTTATTACACCATGACTAATTTAGTTTGCATCCCTCTTTTTACTTTAAATAAGTATGCTCATGAGTCTTGAGAAAGCCGTCAAGGTTGTTTTGTGTCAAAGGTCATTTTCTTTTCTTTTAAGTGTTCATGTTCCTAGTGTCTGCCTCTCAGAATTTGAATCTCGAAATTGCTTCGTGCAATTGGGCTTCTACGGGTCTCATATAGGCTTTGACCTAAAAGTACACGTACCAAACCCACACAGAATTAACGGTCTCTAGGGTTTATTTGGAATACCTTAAATACTGTATTTCATAAGATGAAAAGATTCTACTGAATTCTTTTAGCGTGTGCACAATGGATAGAATCAACAAGATTGATGAAGGCGAGAAGGGAAAAACCAATGAGTTGATTCCAGTTTCCATTACATGCTTTCGTGTTGTTGATCATGAAAACAAACTACCAGTTCAGATGTCATCACAGTTGGTAGGAAACCTTCTTCAAGACTTTGAAGTAGTTCGTGAACAACTCGGGATTGCAACAAGGAATCTTGTTTTTCTGAAGAACAAACTGAAGAAAGCAACAGATGAACTTGTCCATGTTCAATCTCTAGTTGCTGACAGGGTTTAGGATGTTTCAAATCTTGTTTCTTTTTGTTTCCTAGTATGTGTTCTTTTTGGCTTAGTTGGAAGAATAACTAGTGCTTGAATAACAATGATTGTGCCTACACATAGCTATTATGTTTCATCTTCTTGTTCTTTTTAGGTTTTTTGGTATTAAATTCTAAAAATATCTGTAGGAAGATGTTTTTGCAGTATTAATATTTATGATTTGATATATTGCAATTTGTTATGGGATATTGGTGTTTACGTCCGTGAACTATGTTTGTCCCATACTTTGTCAAAAGTAAAGTCGTTTGTGATCGGTATTCATGTACTGGTAAAAGAATGAATAAACTTCTGACAAATAAAAAAGTTACGCCTATATTGTCAAATATTTGATGGAAGATAGGTTAAAATCTTTTGTTTTCAAGGATTATGTCTATTAATATCGTTATGCAAATGGTGATTGAAGATAGAATGAATCCTTGTGTATTCCGCAGTATTGATCATCCCTGATCCATAATTTTATGTATTACTGTGAGGCTCCGTAATGCATCTTATGTTGAGCACTATACAACCGAGTTGATTTATTAGCTTAGTTGGTGTTTCGTGAGATATGTTATGTCGAGCATATTGAATTAAATTAATCATCTTGTTTGGTTATTTAGTTATTGCTCCGTAAGTTTTCTTATGTCGAGCAAAACAAATGACAATTAAATTGATTACTTTTGTAATTAGTTTGGTTGTGTATTCCAATTAGATTAATTATGGGTTCTCTTGTAATTAATCTAGTTGAGTATTTTATTGTCTCCATAAGTTCTCTTATGTTGAGCATAATCAATTGAATTGATCACATCTTGTGTTTAATTTGATTGCGTATTCCGATTAAATTAATCATGGGTTTACTTGTGATTAATTTGATTGAGTTTTTTGGATATAAAAAATCATTCTCATGGTTTTTGGTGTCCAATAAAATCCTTCTTTTCTTTTGAAATTAAGGTCGCTCTTGTTGTTCTTTCGGGAATGACATCAAATGGGGGAGATTTCTTTTGAACTTGTGCTTAATGGTAATATCTTGAGGGGAGTGCGGTTGTGGAATATTAGAAGGGTTATCTTGTATCTTTAAACTCCTTGATGAATGCATTTAACTTCGGCTATATGATTGCATCTAAATTAGTTGGTGTGTATTTTTCTTTTAGTCATGAAATGTCTCTTTGGGAAATTTCATTATGATCCCGTTCTTGTACCTTTGCCAATTTTATTGACAAAAAGGGGGAGAATTAATATGTAGTTCATACTACAAATACATATGGTTTTCGAATCATTATGTAAGGGGGAGTGGTTTCCATGTGAGATGGAGTATTAACTAAGGGGGAGTGATACATATCACCATAGTATTATTGTTGAAGTTGTGATACAATTGAACTTTGACGCTGTGTAATAATACTATGACATTGTATAACAATGATCGAGAACTATGTTTTCTCATTGTTATAGTTACAGATCTTCAACAACGGTGTTGCTAAACTTACAACCTTTGGGATCATTGGAGTACTAGGAAGTGACGAAGATTTCGAGGAATGTTGAAGATTAGACATGTGGAATAGGAACTACTAAAGTTTCTTTATCTTTTTTGTATTCCATATGTATTGATAGTTTTGTCACTAAAATTGACAAAGGGGGAGATTGTTAGAGCATTGCTCGGTCGAACTCGCATGCGTTACAATCTCAAGCATGTTTGTCAATGTTAGTGATCAAAACTATAAGTCTTGATATCTAATATATTATAGCTAAGTCTCGGACTAGGATAGAAAGTGTAGTTGAGCTCAAGGACTTCATGGCGATTTATCATACAAGCAGAAGAACTACTCAAGGAACCGGTGAAACTTCTCGACAAAAAGGTATGTGAAGACTTGAACTTAACCATCACTCAAAAGTCTATCTATTCTATCTCCTACTCTTTGAGACAAGAAGTCGTATGCTATATATATAGACTTGGATTATACACATTTGGTATTTCGAGCCGAGTATACCTCGCCTATCTATATCTCGAAATATGTGTTGGTAAGATTTTCGCTTCGATCAAGTTTATCTTTACCATGTGACGAAATTCATGTTATGTTTCAATCATCTTGAAAATTGCTTTGACGAGAAATGGTGTAAAAACTATATAATGTCCTCTAAGAATGTTTCAATGATTGAAATGAGAGTTTAGATTACATAACCAATGGTGAACATAAGCATTGTTCTGGAAACACATTTAAGTATAAGTCCTATAACTTGAACCAAAGTTTGCGATCTTTGTTGATCAAGAGAACCGGAAGTATGGCGTGAGCCAAGTCCGTGAACCCAGTCCGTGAACTGCCGTAGTTCTCAAACCCGAGAATTTCTGCTGGAGTTGACAAACTACTTGCGTGAAGCTAAGTCCGCGAACTCAGTCCGCGAACCCAGTCCGAGAACCGGCGAAGTTCTCATACCCGAGAATTTCTGCTGGAGTTTGTAAACTCTACCCGGTAACTTAAGTCCGCGAACCTAGTCTGCGAACTTGAGAAGGTTATATATCTGAATATGATTTATGAACTTAAACTTAAAAAGACTAAGGAATGCAGTTTGCAAACCGTGGCTATAAAAGTTCATGAACCGATTCGAGTGAATCAAATCATCTTTGCTTCAATTGTGTCTTGTGTAATACATAAGATTTCCTTACAATTGAACAACTCTCTAAATAGTTCATTTGAAGTCATTTGAACTAGTTATGGTGAAGAAGAACATGGTTGATATGAATTGCTCATATGGATAACCATTTGATTAATTATTGTTGAACCAACAAGCGCATACGTTTGGGTACGGTTAACAAACCTAGAAGCGTGCATTGTCAAGTGTGTATAACAAGCAAAGTTTTCGATCTAACGGTTGAGAAATATTAGCTTGAATCTAAATCAGGTTTTCATCTAAAGGTGAACATTGAATGCTTATTTACTAAGCTAACATTGATTGCAAACCTGATTTAAAAGACTATATACAGGAGACATCTAGCATTGTGCAAAACTAATCCCCACACCTTACGTGTGATACTAGTTTGCATTCTAGAGTCGATTCTCCTTTAACCTTTAGTTTTCTTCTTCTAAAACCAGGTTAACGACTTAAAGACTTCATTGGGATTGTGAAGCCAGACCGATACTGCTTTTATCGTAGTTGTGTAATCTGATCTTACATCTTCTATCGTACGAGTACAATCAGATTGATTGGCTTGAGATTGATATCTCCGATAGGCAAGATATAAAAAGTAATCACAAACATATTCGTCTCATTGTTTGTGATTCCTAGACATCTTGTTTCGCTACCATACTATTAAGATTGTTGTGAGGTGATTGATAACTCTAGGATGTTCTTCGGGAATATAAGACCGGATTATCAATTGGTTCCTGTTCACTTAGATTATTATCAAAAGACGAAACAAAACCTTTAGGGTTTATCTGTGGGAGACAGATTGATCCTTTGATAAACTTGTATGTGTGAGACAGATTTGTTTATTAATAAAGCCTGCGATTTTGGGTCATAACAACTTTTAGTTGTGGGTGAGATCATCTAAGGGAATCAAGTGCGCAGTATCCTGCTGGGATCAGAGGCGTATGAGAATAATTGTACCTTGGATCAGTGGGAGATTGATTGGAGTTCAACTATAGTCCAGTCCGAAGTTAGCTTGGAGTAGGCTAGTGTCTGTAGCGGCTTAATACAATGTTTATTCAATCTGGACTAGGTCCTGGGATTTTTCTGCATTTGCGGTTTCCTCGTTAACAAAATTCTGGTGTCTATGTTATTTCTATTTCCACATTATATTGTTTATCTTTATAATTGAAATAATACATGTTGTGCGTTGAAGTTCAATCAATTATAATATCCGACCTTACAGTTGTTGATTTCATTGATTGACACTTGGATATTGGTCTTTGGTACCATCCAAGTTATTCCTAGTGTTTTATTAAAGACTCTTTGATTTCTATTGGTTCAAGTAAATCAAAACAAGAGAGAGATATTAACTCCTTGTGATACTTTTACCTAGATTGAGTCTGACTGTCTAGTTGATTCTCTAGAAAGTATTTCGGAGTTAGTCCATACAAATTGCTAAGCGAAATATTGGGTGGTGTTGTCAGACCCCCACTTTTTCAGTATTTCTGTGGGAGACAGATTTATCTAATTATCGTACACTTTTCTGTGTGATACAGATTTTTTTATTAAAGTCTTCGACTTTGGGTCATAGCAACTCTTAGTTGTGGGTGAGATCATCTAAGGGAATCAAGTGCATAATATCCTGCTCGGATCAGAGACGTAAGGAGCGCAACTGTACCTTGGATCAGTGTGAGATTGATTGGGGTTCAAGTACAGTCCAGACCGAAGTTAGTTTGTAGTAGGCTAGTGTCTGTAGCGGCTTAATACAGTGTGTGTTCAATCTGGACTAGGTCCCGGGGTTTTTTATGCATTTGCGGTTTCCTCGTTAACAAAATTCTGGTGTCTGTGTTATTTCTTTTCCGCATTATATATTGTTATATAATTGAAATATCACAGTTTGTGTGTTAAGGTCAATCAATTAGAGTATCCAACCTTTGGTTGTTGATTTACATTGATTGACACTTGGATATTGGTCTTTGGTACCATCCAAATTATCTCTCTTATATTTTATCAGACTCACAGATTTCTATTTACTTGAGTAAGGATTAAATCGAGAGATCGAGATATTATAACTCTTTGATATACTTTCTTAAGATTGAGTCTAGTTGATTCTCTTTAAAATATATTGGAGTTAGTCCATACAGATTGCTAATCGAAATATTGGGTGTGATTGTTGTACCCTGCTTTTTCACATTCGGTTAGACTTGAATAACTGAAACCTTCACATTTGATAAGTGTAACTAAGTGTCATGTACCTACATTGCAGAGGAGGAGTTCCCCTATCATGGGGAGTGTCAATGGGTATTACAGTTAGTAGTAATTAGCATACATATGGGTGTCTTTATCAGTTATTATGGAGAGTTAAGATGTAACCAGATGGATTGTTTATGGTCGTTAGATTTGGTAGATAAGCCTAGCTTTATAAGGCGGCTTTTGTATCAGAAGGAAGAAGTCAATGAATGAATATCTATCTTTTAGGCTGTGTTCTCCTGAACCAGATCTTCTTCATCTTCTTCTTCTCAATTCGTCTAATCTTCTATCCTTATTCGTCTAATCTTCCCTATCTATCTATGATACTTCTTTTAACTACCAGATCTTGATACAAATTGTACTAAGAACAGTACATTTGGCATCAGAGGCGTTTCTATCCATGGCGGAGTTCGCTGTAAGGTTCGAATTAATGAATCTACAGTTGAAGTAGATTAGGTTTTCTTCGGATATGCCCTCACCAAATCGGGAATTTAACCTTCGGATAACAGATATGATGATTACCATTACAGAGATGAAGTTGAATTCAATGATGACACTCTCCAAATTGAAAAATCAACAGTCATCTAGACAACAGTTAGTTAAAGAAGTTGGGGTTATGGAGGAATTGAACAGTGAGAAAGGGAATTCTACAAATTCAACTCCAATTTCCAACCTAATTGGTGGTTCTAATTCTCAAATTTCCACTTATCCAATTCCAGATGATGTTGGGTCTCAGAAGTTCAAATCAATTTCCAGGTGTATTGAAAAGTAATCTCTCGATTTCGAAATGATTCCGTCATTTTTATTTGAGGAAAAAGAAGACGCAGTGAATTCAGTACCACAAGAAGAGAAATCCCTCACTACTAGGAGTAACTCGATTGATGTTCTGCATTTTCCAAGCGAAGGTGTTGAGAGTAAAGTGATAAGGGACTTCATCAGTCGAAACCAGGGTACAATTGATGGACAATATTGCCTATACGTGAAGGAGTTTTTCATTCTAGACAACAAAGTAAACGGTATGAATTATTTTTATCTTCATCTGGATGATGTTCGATCGTTATTTGATAGAGGTAAATATGTTATTGTCTTATCAATTTCTTATGAGAATTTGGTTAATCCATGGATTCCTAGCTTGGGGTACCAGTCAGATTTTCGGTATATACCTTCGATTGTTAGTTCTTGTGTTACTGATGCTGCAAGTATTGATGAGAGGATGTTGTTTGTTAAAATGATTGATAGAATTAGACCAATGTTACTCTTGCTGGGTAGAACAATTGAAATGGAGAAGGTACTTGAACCTCAGGGTATAATGCCTTGGACTATACTATGGAGTTTGTATACAGGTGGTGTTTGTTTTCTTATTAAAATGCCAGTGACTGATATGTCTGTTCAAGTGATGAAGTGCTTTAATTCAGCTGGAAATTTGGTGTCGTTCCACGACTATTTTCACATGTTCATCCTTGCAGTTATTGGAGATAGTTTTAGGTTTCTTAGAATGGAATTTTTCTTGCAATATCCATTTCCTGCATCTATGAATTATGGCAGTGATACTAATATGTCAATATTCAGTTGATGTTCACTCTAGGTATTATGCTAGATTTAAATCTTATAGATTATATCGACTACTGAGTCTATTTTACCAAACCATGGGAGGCTATATCAAGTTTCAGTTCTATGTCAGAGCAATGGTAACTCTAAGATGGTTCACTGTGAATTATACTCTACATGTGTAGCTAGTGGTGACCTTATGGAGTTCTGAATTGGTTCCGACAGTTTTATGGAGTGTGGGAATTCTTTTAACCCAACTGTGGTACTTGTGGTTCTCACCAGCAATGCATTCTAGCTGGACAGTGTCTCTTGTTATAGGAGTAAAATGGCTTGTTTGGGCTGATGCTTATGCCTTGCTGAATTTTCTTAATACCTGGTCTATGAGAGAATTTTGATTAGTGAAAGAGTTGCAGATTGTGTTGTGAAGCACTATGACACATGAAATCAGATTTTCAAAGATGCTTATTTCTATATGCTTCTCAGACAATTTCCTCCTTACACAATCGATTTCACCAAGGTATATTGTTGCATACACATAATTCTATCTACTTCTATATGTGCTAGTGTACCAACTGCTGAGTACTTTCGACTCATATTTGATCGTGGTGGGGAAATTGAACATGTAGAGTGGAGTTCTCCTTTTGATACCAATATTTCTTACTTGTTTGTTAGTAATGGGTTCATTTTCATGGATGCTTGTGATGACAAATATGCTCATGAGTTTATTTTGAAACTTGGTTACCATCTACTTCTATTGTTGGGAATCTCGTATATGTTTGAGTTTGCTATAAAGGGTAGCAGGTGTGATGCTAGTATGCTGGTTAATGAGATGCCGCAGACAGATTATATTCTCGGGTCTAGTTTGATACCACACAGGGCCAGGAAAGATGAGTTTGGCAGTGCACCAGAATTGTATGTTCAGTTGCTTGCCAAGGTTATTAGTCCTAATCGAATGATTAAAACTGGAAAGGGATTCATGAAGATGGAAATACCCTCAAATGTCAGGCCTATGTTTTTAGTATGGAAGCTGATCAATCTAAGAGAGTCAAACAATTTGGTTTTCTCATCTGAGTATGATTTCATTGTGTCCTCGTTCGCTTTATGGAGTATGGAAGGTGATAGTAGTTACATTTTCACTGAATTGATATTTGGAGAACCTAGCTCGATTTGCTGCCATGATATTCGAACATTCAATTCAGATGTTTATATGGTTGGTAATGAGAACTGGAAGAGGTCAAGGCTCGTACATCAACAGGGTTACGTTATGGGCACAATTCAAACTTTGAATGTTTCTTTATCCTATACTATGTCAGTGAGGGAAAGACGAAGCAAGTTACAGAGCCGTACTTACAAGTTCAAACAACTGCTCAGTAGTGACAACATAGTGAAGAAACTTTACAAGCACAATAGTTTGGGGTTGAATGGTCAAGTTCTTGATACTGCAGCAGAACCATCTCTAGGCCAGCTTATCATTCTTTCCATAATTATTCAGAGTTTATCGACTTCTTTCAAGGAACTAATTGAGTTATCTAACTATGCTATTGCGGGTCTTTTTCTAAGTCGTGGGTGGCAGCAATTATCCTTGTGTGTCGAAAACAGGAAACGTAATAAGTACTCCATGATAGCATCTTGGAATTCGTCAAAATGCACATAGCTAATCTTGGGACATCTGAAGTTCTTCACCAGTGTGAGAGCAACGATTGCAGTTACTAGTCCTAGTCAGAGGAATGCACCAAATCCATTACAGGCTGAATTCTCTACTAATACGTTTTTCATGGTACTCATAGAGGAGAAGAGAAACGTTACTAAAGTTCTTGCACATCAGCTACAGGTGGAACCCTTTGCTTTTGAAGTGTTTCTTCCTCACAGAAACAGAACATTGGACGATATTGAAGTTTCAGGAGGTGTTGCCATGCTGGACAGTGGTTTACTGGGCTTGGCGTTATGATATTTATGGGCCTCACAAGGAGAATTAATCGTCATCGGATCACATGGTTCCTAATGCGCAATACAGTCTACATGGAATGTCATGTACCTACATTGCAGAGGAGCAGCACCTTAGTTCTTGTCCTATGTTTTGAAGGGGTGGGGAATGTCATGTACCTACATTGCAGAGGAGTGCCCCTATCATGGGGAGTGTCAATGGGTATTACAGTTGGTAGTAATTAGCATACATATGGGTGTCCTTATCAGTTATTATGGAGAGTTAAGATGTAACCAGATGGATTGTTTATGGTCGTTAGATTAGATGGATTGTTTATGGTCGTTAGATTTGGTAGATAAGCCTAGCTTTTATAAGGCGGCAGGAAGAAATCAATGAATGAATGAATATCTATCTTTTAGGCTGTGTTCTCCTGAATCAGATCTTCTTCATCTTCTTCTTCTCAATTCGTCTAATCTTCTATCCTTACTCGTCCAATCTTCCCTGTCTGTCTCTGATATTTTTTTTAACTACCGGATCTTGATACAAATTGTACTAAGAACAGTACACTAAGATCCGAAAAACTTAGTTTCTCTTATCCGAAAATCACTAGGACTAAACAAATGATCCCGAAACACTTTTTGTTAAGCCATAAATAATCCATGCAAACCAAATAAATCAACTTGCATAATCATTTATCTTAACCGGAAGCAATTGAAACAAACATAGACTTTATAGCGCTGCAATTGCACCGAAATTTTATAATCCTAAACAGTTGATACCAAACAATAACGAAAGATAACAATAGTTTTTCTTAACCGGAAACAATTGAATCACTCATACATCCATACACAAATAATGGAATCAACATCAATTGTACCAAAATTTTGTTAAGCAAAAGCAATAAGAATATGAAATAAAATCATGCTTTTCTTAAACAGGAAAACAATTAACTAACAAGATTGTTACCTCAAATTTCGCATCCTCTTCTCCAATATGTTTGCATCTTCTTTCCAGGGAGAACTGATACCGAAATATCATTATGTTGTCATCCTTATGCAAAACAAAAGAATAACAACAACCAACCTTTACCATAGAAAGGTTGAAAACCGGTTTTAACTAAGCAATGGAAAAGTTGAAACCTCGAAACACATATGCTTTTATGCTAAACCAAAAGATTTAACATATTTTGACTTTTCACATATTGTGTCTACATGAACCCCTCATGATCCTTTGATAAAGCCTACCAACATGGGCTAGAACTTAATCCCGCTAAATCAAAAAGTCACCCAAACCATAAGGGTTCACACATTATGAGATCAAATATCAAGGTAATAAAACCAAAATCAAACATGCCATAAACATACATAGCAATAAAATAAAGCATTCAAGCACAGGCTATGTAATAAAAAACTATCACAAGAAATATTATAAATCAAATAATTTTATTCATAATAATAAGATAGTTTTATTCAAAAATAGATTTTATTGAAATAATCAAAGACTAATGTCTATCTTTCTGGATTAAGTATTACAGAAAATAACTTAATCTTTTTAGAAGTATTCTTACTAATGTCTATTATCTTTCCACTAAAAATTCCGTTTATGATGAAATCTCATCGAGTAGACACTGAAACTTCCAAAACACATCCTTATAATGATTAAAAAGATATGGTAAGATGCATAGCATTATTTGAGGAGTTCTCAAGGGATTTTTTTATCAACTCCTTATAGTAGAGTACTCGTTTCCATTCAACATCGACTCTTTTGTCAAGCAGAACTCTTCTTCTGATTAGGTCTAATACACCATCTAGTAAACTGGATGCATGCACCTTTGAAGAGGATATGAGTCGGATTAAATGATAGCATGTATTTTTACACAAGGTTAGCCTATCTGATTCCAGGGAGTCAAGGTATTTCTCAACCTTGTGAATACAGTATTCACTGACAATTTCTTCATAGATTATTCCATTCACTTTATAGAGAATTTTGTAGCACTTTCCCTCAAACATTCGAGCAAGTTTCTTGGAGAGAATCATCGTTGTAAGTTTTCTCCTTAGATCTTCATTCGCTATCATCCCTGAAAGAATGCTTAAGAGAGCCTCCAGATAAATATTTTGAGAAATCAAAAAGTTTACATTGAACGAAAATATTATAAAGACTTGCATAATAATCCAAGTTTTTATTTCCGATGTTGAGGAGACATCTATTTTTAAGAAAACATATTTTCGGTAACAACTTCTTTCAACAGACATGATGCCAATCCATTCATGGGTTTTTAGGAACCGAAATGATCCACAGAGCCGAAGATCAACCCATGAATTATGGTTATGCCGTAGTTTGACATATCAAGATTACCAAATCCTTTTTGCCTGTCACTGGTTTCGAAAAAACCATTGTGAGGTGAATGCATATGGCTACTTTTTATTGAAAAGATGAAGTGATACTTCTGGTTCTTAAACTCATAAGTTTGAAGAATTATTTTAACTCGAATTGTATTGTAATAGTATTTTATTACAATATTGTTTTTAAACATAGTAAGAGTTCTTACTTTATAAAAAGAGTTTCGAGTTATTTGATTCTCTGTTTGAAAATTACTTTTCATACGGTTGCTTCTAAAATCTAATCCATCAGGATTATTTGTGAATATTGTTGATAAAGGACCAAAGACAAGATTCACAAATCTTAAGATTTTGATATGACAATTTCTCTTAGTGGGATGTTCACGATGAGAAACACAAGCAACATAGGAAGTATTCAGCAACCCATTTAGGTTACTATTGAGAAACCTTCTTGAACTATATTGATTTCCTTGAATGATAGATTCATCAAAATGTGAAATCAGTGTATCATCTCTTCGATCAAATAGAGACTTTCTCGAGAAGTTGTAAGTTCTTAACCGACTTCTAGAAGATTCCTGTAATGAGAGTATTGCACTCTTCATTTGTGTCCTCCACCATGGGACCTTGAGGATATCAAATCCTGCATCCACGTTAACTGAATCACACACAGATTCAATTTTTATAGGTTGTATCGCACCAAACACAGATTGTTAGATCTTTTCATGTTTGCCTGCTCTGGCACCAATTGAAAAGACGAGGGTACCCAAATATACCTCAATCTAAAACTTTTCCACCTATAAGTCCTTTCTCCGAAAGTGATTTTCTATAGACTGAGTCGAGATAATACAACTAATCGGTTCACAATTCGTGTGATCGTCTATGGATACGAGATCGAGACAATACGACAACAAGATAACTTGTGTGATTGACTATGGATACAAGATCGAGACAATACAACAACGAAGTATGTTTACTTGATAATAGGTTTGGACTTAACCAAACTAATGAGATTATCTATCAAGTAAAATAGTAATTGACGTTTGTGTAATTTACTTTAAATTATAATAACAACAATTGTAATTGCGGAAAATAAAAGTAAATGACACAGCAAGATTTTGTTAATGAGGAAACCGCAAATGCAGAAAAACCCCGTGACCTAGTCCAGAATTGAATACTCTCAGAATTAAGCCGTTATACAAAATCAAACCAACTTCGTATAGTTGAGACCAAGCAACTAAACCTATAGTTCACCTAGTTTCCTCAGTATCCCTGCGCCTCCAACTTGTTAATAAGTCACGCACTTGGAACAATTCCATTGGTTCGTATTCCAAACAGTAAAGGAACAACAAATATGTTCGGTAACAACTCTTTTCAAACAACGTGATATGAGTTTGTCAAAGGCTCTTCTGTTTAACCAATAAACTCCTTTGTCGGGTCCTTAGATCAATCTCTCAACAATCACTGAAGTAATTGTTAGATTATGCAATCAATACTATTATTCACAAAGAAGTGTATTGATGCCGATCTACTCAACTAATCAATCCAATCTATCACAAAGATAAACCGATTATAGTTGGACTCCTTTCCAGCCGAAACAAGTATTGTGCACACCAAATATTATGAACCCAAAAAGTCTTCTTGTCTTCAAATCTTCTTTAATCTTCAATCAGCACCAGCACAATCAACTTGAATCTCTTGTGACCAATCACACACAGAACGGAGTCTGTTAACGTTGGATTATCACAAGACGTCTTTAGATCTACAAACAGTCTAAAAATCCCCGTCGAAACTTCGATCTGGTTTGAGTGAATCTTATATTAGAAGAGAAGATTCTCAAGCATAAACAAACTAGGTGCAATCAAAGTTCAACAACTGTTAGTCAATCAAATCAATCAAAACTAATAATAAACTGCAATTATCTAGTTTCCCACCAACGGTAATACTAGAGCTTCTCAATCCCAAAGAAGTATTTAAACTGAGCGGCCGTAAGAGATTTCGCCTAATTAGGTTACTTTCCTCTATGAATAGGCGGATCCACCAGTAACAACACAACTAGGTAATTTTGCTGGCTCTGAGGATTAGTTTGCTAGAAATGCAAACTTCAATATTTATAGACAAGGAAGTTTGGACACCAAGGAATTTCTAAAACCGAATATTCTCAAAGATATGCAATAGATACAAAATCGATGTTTATAATTCTTGGAAAGGCACTGTCCAAATACTGACCGAAATCCTAATAGAAAAATCTATAATCAGTAAATGCACATTACTAATTATTATTTTCTAAAGATATGCATTTAATTGCTGGAGATTAAATAGCATATAAAAACTAAGAAACCTCGATTAAAAGATTCTCAATTAATTTCGATCATGGGATTCTCCTTTAGCTATCAAGGAATATCTTTGAACAATTAATTATAAGAGTTACTGCACATGTTCAAAGTATGTCGACATCTTTACTTTGCAAGTCCTTTTTCATACTTACAATCTTGGAAACGATTTTCCACACTTTCAAACAAGTTTAGAATTGGTTCGTCTGATTTCCAAGAACTATGTGATTGATTATCCTATCAAATCACCAATTATGGGTTTCTCGGTTCTACCAAAACAAGTTCTGTTCTACCTCCATGTGAGTACTGTGCATAGTCACGCTAGTTACCAAAATTCGGTTGACTATGTACTAGGATTGGTTCCTCACAACTTACGGTAACCTATATTCGGTTGCACATGTCCATAGGATCGGTTCCCCCAAAATTACAAACTTCTTGCGCCTCTTACAATGATCGATTCCCTCTTGCAAATTTGTTGCACCTCTTACTAGGATCAGTTCCCCAATGAATAGATGAAAGTTGTTATTTACAAGGCATCGATCGTACCATCTTGAGTGATTACTTAAGATCGGTTTCACTAATAAAAGTCATACCAATACATAAGTCGGGACTTGTGAATAGTTTTACCAAGATACATAAACAAGTTTATGAACGGTTATACTAAACACACATATTGGTAATTCAAAATAGATTTGCAATGAATAGCATACCAATAAGCCTAGCGATTTCCCTTTCGATTCACAAAACGAGTTTATGAACTTACTTATTTTAAACGAATGTAAAACATTGTTTCCTAGGATGAAATCTTCACTCATACCCATACATAATCATAATAGCATTCATATGATAATGTCGATGTCTTATATACAAAGTTTAATGGCTTAGCAATAAACCTCGTATTGTATTCCTTAATACTATGTCTAACTAGAGTTTCATACACAGCTTCGCAGTTATGTTATCAATATGCACGACTTGAAAGATACATTAGGGAAAGAAACAGTTCAAGTCAAATATTACTAACCTCAAGAGGGAGGATGATGTTGTCGTTGTAGCTCCATACTTCTTCACATTCTTCAAGTCTTCATGTAATACTTGTAAGTCTCATATCTTAACACTTTCAACGAAGTTGACTCTAGTATATAATCAAGCGACTCTTTAAATGAGTTTTGATTCACTAAAATATGACAACCAAACTTGACATACCAATGCTTGGTGGGTTCAACCGAGCTATGCTCTAACATGCCTCTCATCAAGTTTGGACATTTTTCGGTAAGTTCTAATTATAACTATCTCAACCGGAAACATCAACAAAACGTGCATATCAACTCATAATTCTTTGGAATTTTTTGGCTTAAACAATGTCATATGAATCTCCCATATAAACTGCTTTTATTTTTTTGTAATATATGTCATCATATCCTCCCATTTACTACGATGGTGTTCCCATACTCTCAACAACAGGATCAACTACGTCCTTTATGTGGAGAAGCAAGTGAAACTACTACTTATCTTTTTATTTGTTGTACATATGCGAGAGATGTTTGGTTTGGTATTTCATAGTATATTCTACACCATTTACATACAATAAACAATTTGCAATAGTGGTTTCATTCTTGGGCTAATGAGCAGAATCCAATTTCAACAAAGCTACCCTGGAAAATTTGGTGATGGTTACGATGTGGTCTATCTGGAAATATCGATGCACTAGATTGGATTTTCTACATACTAGAATAAATCCCATTACCAGTATGCACTGCATTTTAAAATTTTGTACCACATATCATATAAACATCGTATTAGGTCATTTGAATCATCATCCTCATTTTAGGATTCCTATTCAGCGTCTGCAGTGGTTTCCTCCTCATGTTGGTTGGGATTCCATAAATTTTGATGTATCTATGTGTTCTAATAACTTTGATGATCTGAGTATTGTAATTCATAATGATGATGAAGAGTTCCTAACTGCCAAAACTATATATACTATTGCGAGAGACATTGACCAAGCTGAGATTTTAGCAGTATTGGAGAGTTTGCAATGGGCGCAACAACTATAGTGTAAAAAGATCTGGATACAAACTGATAATAAAGGTGTGGTTGAAGTTGTTTCTCATTTTTTTTCCAGTTGAGAGAGAGAATATGTCAACCGGATATCCCATATTAGAGCTTTAGCATCTTCTTTCCTTTTTGTGCTGTTTCATATATAAATAGAGCGTGTAATAAACCAGCCGATAGACTAACAAAGTTTGCTAGACTTGTATGCTTTACGTTATTATGAAAAGTTATTTTCATTGTAGAGGAAAAAAACATACGTGTTGTGGCAGTAGCACACAGAAACCACCCTTAAAAGAAAAACTTCCCTGTCGCACGTTGCACCAGAATAAACACATTACACTTGAAACATCAAAATTTTGACGTCCCACGATCATTTAAAAAGTATTAACAAAGTTTGATGCCTATTCTTATCCATTTACCTCAAAATCTCAACATAATAAATTATTCCAACACGGTACCGATATTTCACCAAAGGCGAAACTTAGTGATTTGACTTACTCAAACTAGACTGACACCTAAACAACCGATAATGCTATTCCTACTCCATGTGTAGAATTTGTTCACACTCCTCTAACGAGTGTATATTTCACATATTCTTATGATTGGCTGATTATTCAACCGATCTGACACCCAAATTTGTTCACACTCCTCTAACGAGTGTATATTTCACATATTCTTCTGATTGGCTGATTATTTAACTGATGGCCCCATTACCCTGCATGTTTAGAATCACAACCCTCGTTACATAACTCCCTAAATTAAATCAAGGGTACATATTAAAATGTGAAATATACACTCGTTAAGGAGTGTGCAAGAATTCACACTCCCTTTGAGAACTCTATTCACCACTCATGCTGATGTGTCATGCTGATTTGGAAGCTCCTTCACATTTTGGTTTTCTTCCGTCGTTGTATGTCTCTTTCCTTTATCTTTTGAGCTTTCTGTGTTGCATATGAACCAAAAGATAAGAACCGCACACCAATCCACCGTCTAATTTTTCTAAACTTCTTTCTTTTCATTTCTCCTTCCCGTTCCACCGCCTCTACCAAATACCTCCTGACCTCCATCATTCAAATCCATATCACATGGAAGTAAGGGTATTTTGTAGATATCTAAAAATCAAAATTGTTCATCAGCAGATTCAATAGGGATCAGATCTACCATCAGATTTCTTAACCTAAAAATCAAACTATTTCATCAAAAATCACAATTTGTAGTTTTACAAGCTCCAATAAGCAAACCCTACGATCCTTTAATCTCTACTCTCAAAATCCAAAAATCATAACCAAAATATCTTGACAATCAAATCACGTTGTTAACAATTTTTCTTAAAATCATATTAGATAATCCATAAATCAATAACGTGAAGTTGAAGTTTCTCAGATTTTTTAATTTTGTTAAATATTTGATTCCATTAAAGCTAAGCAGGACTTACTGAGAAAGACTAGAGTGTGAGAGGGAGAGGGACGGAGAGACTAGAGAGATGGATAGGGAAACTATTTATCTCTCGCACTGTTAGATCAAATATGATCTAGCAGCACCTAAGCCTGCCATTTGGCTATCTAAGTCGTCAGAATATCTTGGGTCAACGGCAATTCTATATATATCCCCTTCGTTTTTAGCTTCCGATCTATTTCATTAACCGTATTTAAAAAAAAAAGATCAAGACAACTAGTGAACAACTATCACAAATGTGAATGTACTAGATGGATATAAGGAGATGTTTTGGCTAAGATGGAATTTCACCTGCAAGAAGATTGGAAGCCAAGTCTATATCTAGTTGTATTCAATCATGAAGGCATAAATTATGCATACTAGACAATCATTTGAGAAAGAAACTTCTGTATTACCTAAATTCGATTGTCAAAGATAGAAATACATAGACAAGTGAACAACTTAAAGCTACTGAAATCCATTATGATTATATATATATATATATATATATATATATATATATATATACAGTTTCTCTGACAAGTTTGAAGAAGATTAACTTGAAATGAACTTAAGATGGGTAAGAGAAGTGTACAAGGAGATGATGGCCACACACATCGCTTAAAAGAAACCGTCAACCATGAACATAGTAATCATATATATGGAGAATCTGATACTGATATTGGTTTTCATATTGCTGTCAACACTTACTATAGACTATAGAGCGCTACTGAGACAAAAAGATGCATTAATTATGAAAATCCCATCAAACTAGATCAAATGAGAAAATTACTTCATTTGTATCTCGAAAGTTGATGGTTTCTTTATAACTGATGTCTTTATGCTTTTTGCATTCTCTAATTTCTTCAATTTTCACAAGTAAAAGGAAGAAGTTTTTAATCTACATACATTTGGATTTGATTCTCATATTACGGAATCCATGAATTTCAAGATCTACATATTTTTACTCGCGCCAAAAGAAATAGTATATCGATGGGTATTAGGTAGACTAAATGATCTCGTGCAACTAAAAGAACGGGCAACAGGATAATATCGGCGACTAACATAAAACAACACAACTGCCGTTAACCCCAAGAGTTTGCTGACGTCGTACATAGCGAAATGGTTGGCTTAGGTGCTAGATCATATTTGATCTAGCAGTGCGAGAGCGAATTCTTTCCCGAGGGGGAGGGAGAAGGCGGAACAGAAGAGGAACAAATCTTCTCTACTTTTAGTTTTAGTTGAAGGAATCATGTGAACTGACACTTTTGTTACTGTTTTTGTCCTTTGTACACGCTCGAGATGACACATCAGCGTGAGTGGTGAATAGAGTGCTGAAAGGAGTGGGGAATAACATTACCGACAGAGAACCAACAACCAAGCAAAGGAAGTGGATGATTTTTTTAATTTTTTTTTTATAATCTGCCAAATCGGCAGGAACTAACACTAATAAAAGAGTTTACAATGCGTCATGCGCGGGAAAACGAAGTGGCTGTAAAAAAAAAGGAAATGTTGTTTGGTCTAGTTTTCTTATGTCTCTTTAAATGTAAAACATGGAACACTGGTCGCTTTATCAATATTGCTAATAAGGTGTACCACTTGGTACTGCAAAAATTCTTTTTTGAATTTTAGATACCTACTAGGTTAACCAGATGTATAATCTTTCACTTCCAAATATCATACTAGATGGTATTTTATCAAAGTTAAAAAGAAGAAAAAAACGTGACCATTTTCGGTGGCGAATCTACAGTGGCCCCTAAAATTTCTGAAAAAGTGAATTTCGTATGTAAATTTTATGCAGAATCTTCTTAGAGCATCTTCAATGGATTGTGGTGTGTATCCTACGTGGATGGTGCAGTTAGACATCCTTTTAAAAAGTACACTCAAAAACTCCATACAATTTAGGAATTTAAGAAAAAATATCTCCAATGGTAGATGTTTTGTAATCCATTAAGATTTATCTAATAGGTTGAAATATTTCCTTTATTTTAATTTTATGTTCGGATGATCTAACTTTATTTTGATTGGTTAAGATATGTGACTAGGATTTATCACATCCTCCAAAAGAATCTCTAAAACTAGAGGATGGATTAGAGGAAGTGATAATAACTAACTCACTACTGCATCTTCACACCCTCTTTCACATTTATGTTGGAGAAGTTCCTTTTTACAAAAGTGTAAAAATCCTATGTAACCTACAATATTGGAATTTGAGGAACTCCCGCTTGAGATGCTCTTATGTCCCCACTTACTTTACAACAAATTCCCGTATAAAATGGTACGTTTGAAACTGATATCAGATTTGTACTCTTATCCAATTCCGCGCAATACAAAACTACCCAAGTATTAAGAATTACTGGTAGGTACAGTACTTATTTAACCTGTAATAAAGTGATTTTTTTAGGTTTAAAATTCAAATATAATTTATATGAATAATAAACGACTAATTAGTTTTCGACCACATCTGATTCCATTTAGTAAGGTTCTTACTCCAATGATATTCAAGATATTCATTATGTCTTCTTCCGTTACTTAATTTTTTAGTCGCTTTTTTTTTTAATTATTTACTAGTATAGCACACATGCGTGCTGCGCCTGTCTTTCCGTTTGTTATGTAATTTTGTTTTTCCCTGTATTAATTAACGATCATAGTCAACATCGGGTCAATGGTAAATCATATGAATTCTGAAAACTTCTTAAAGATTTACAGAACCATAAACAATCTTTCCCCAATTTTTATCAAAATTTCAATTCAAGTAAATCCAAATACTGTATATATACTGAGTTATCTCCTGTAAGCTCTCACCACTCTTCTTATTCCTCCATCAAAAAATATAACTCTCACTTGGCTTCCTTTGGAATAAGAAACATTTATTATAAAAAAAAAACAACAATAAGTTGAAATTACTCTCATTTTAATGAATCAAAAATTTATACATAATTACATAGCCACTAAAAATTTAAACCGCTCCCCGGAAAATCTCCCTCATCCCCGCTACTAAACCCTTGTGTCTCACTATCATCGTCTTCGACGTCTGTCACAATCTCTAACACTCCACCATCACCAAATCTCCATTATCATCTTAATAATTTACATAACCAGAAACAATTTTTCCCCAATTTTGATCAAAATTTCAATTCAGGTAAATCACTATATTGTATACCTCCCTCTATCCAGGGAATAGGCGATGGCTTTCCTTTCCGTTCCAAGAAAAATTAAACATCAAGGAAACTGTAGACACACACCTGCTCTTGTTTCTCATGGAAATCTTCAATAATTGCTCGTTTCTTCAACTGTAGATGCAAGTAGATAACTTGTGGAGCTTACTTAAGTAACCGCCATTTGAACTGTCAACTGTCAATAACAAATCTATACTTAGAAAGCCAAAAACCAATCCCACAGTCAAAAGAAATCCACAAAACAACTGCAGTTAGTCCTAGAACACTAAATACCGCTGCCTTAACGTAGCTGTGGGGTCCATTGGCTCTGCACAACCCATATTTAGTATCTCGTGCACTTTGTTGAACACAAAATTCAGCCTAAACACACTGCCACCAATTGATGAGAATCTGAAATACCCTAATTATAAACCTTAGTTACCATATTTAGCCACCAAAAATGAAAAGAAGGCATTAACCACAATTAACCAAACAACAAACTAAAATCTAAAAAGAAAATTAACTAAGAGGGGTGTATTGGATCAGGATTTATATGGATAAAAACAGATACTAGTTTACCTGAATCAAGTGGATTTATAAGGTTTCTTAAAAGAATCTTATAGATATATAATTTTGGATTATAATGGATTAAATTTATAAAAACTGAAGATCGTGTTTCCCTTTTGAATAAAAACCCATCAATAATATTGAGGTGCTGGGTGGTGGTGTGTGATATATGTGTTGGTGGCGGTGGTAGTTGTTGTTGGTGGTGGTCGGTGACGATGGTCGACAGTGGTGGTTGTTGGTGGTGGTGTGTCGTGGTGGTGGTTAGTAGCATAGGTGGTGGTGGCTGGTTGTTGGTGGTCGGTGGCGATGGTGGTGCTGGTGTTTGTTGGTGGTGTATGGTGGTGGGGGAAAAAACACAGTATGATGTGATAAAGAAAAGAAAAAAAAATTGTCCATAACAATCCATGTAACTCTTGTAGTTTGGGTTGAGATTATAATGAGATAATAATGTGCATATTTTGCCTACAAATATCCATAACAATCCTTATATATCATTCTCCTCAATTATCCTAAAAAATCTTAAACAAATTGAATACCTAGGATATTTAATGATTCCTAACATATCCTAATTGAATACCTCGGATATTTAATGAATTCTGACATATCCTAATTGAATACCTAAGAGTTTTTAGGATTGTCAGATATCTATCTAAATCTTAATCCAATATACCCATGTAAAACAATGGATGTATAAGCTGTGCCTGACCTCTTCAACCATGGAAGTATAAGCTGCCGTTGAAGAAAGAAAGGTAGAGATCGAACTATGGTGTCTAAAGTGAAAACTAAGATATTCTTGTTATTGGATATTGACAGGAGGTTTATAGAAAGGTCTAGAAAATGAAAACAAAGACAAAGTACAAATGTTAACAGTGAAAGAAAAGAGTCTAAACACCAATACATTGACATTACGTATATTTGTGTGTACTGAAAGGAAAGTATGCATCAACGTCAGTTAGCAAAAACTTAAATTGCCATGAAAAGTTTCAACCATCGCAGACAAAAAAATGAATCCAACCATGTGATTGATTTACAAATTACCTTCGGAATTACACCTAATATATACATTAAAAACAAAGCATGCACCATTTCTATGCTGAAGGAAAAAATGAGAAGTAGTGTTAAATACCTAAGCAGTTTCAAAATCCCGATATAGAATCGAGCTCCACAACAATCTTACCACCATACGTCCCATGACCTGAAAGAGGAAACAATCATAATTGGTTAAAAGTATGATACGTAGTGAGTAATGCTCAGAACCATAAACCGAGTAACCAATATCACGAAGTCACTCATGTAAACTAACTAAGTCATAAAGAGGTTAAAAGGATATATACAACATTGTGCCTATCATTAAGGTCTACACAATAAATCTAAGTGGCACCCCACTACTGATCTCAAGTGTGTTTACGACATTGAGCATGTTAAATTGATTCATTTCTTTGCCAAAATTCAATTCAAAGAAAGCAATAATCAAATTCAAGTTTGCAACTTCTGCCTTCAATTCATATACCAATTTAAACTGTTTCCTACAATAAACTACAAATTCATGTCTAACGATAGATGGACTCAAATTACAACTCAAAATCCAGATTATAAACTAAAGCCCTCATATCAGGAACTGAATTTAATATGCTATCTCATTGTACCTACTTCCTGGGTTCAACGCTCACCTCCATCCTTTTGCAATTTTTGTATAGTTCCTATGCACTGCATTCTCTAATTATTACATTCAAAAAAAAAATTCCTCTTGAATCTGTTAAAAATATTTGTTGCTTCCTATTCATATTATCATGTTTCAATCCAGATGGGATGATTTGGATTGCAAAGAGTGTGCCTGCAACCACAATTAGTGAAGGCTGTGTGCTAAAAGTTTTGGATGTAGTTCCTATGCACTGCATTCTCTACTTTCATAGTTATATTCAAAAAAATCACAAACACTACAAAAATCAAAACCTATCTTCAGATATGTTCACTTTATTATAAACTGCAAACAAATTAACGAATCCTTCTCTTTACAAATAAAATTAATCAACTTCAATCTAGTTATTTACAAAGACAGATACAATAAAGGGAAAACCTATTGAATCAGCTGTTGTGCTGGTGATGAATCTATCTATCTATATTTGCTGTGATGATGTAGAGATAATAAATAAGAAATGGTAAAAGAAGAAGAAGAACAACAGAGAGGCGGCTCTGGACCCCTTCAACCCTTTGAGTTTCAAGTCGCTTGGGAGGAGAAGTGAAAACAACGAAACGGAAACAGTACCAAATTCAAAACTGTAAAAGAAAGATAAGCATTAATGGGTCATTGGAGTTTCAAAAAGGTTATCCTAGCAAACTTTCACATCTTTCTGTATATTTAAATTAAACTTTATCTGTTGATTCATGTCGAAATTTGATTATTTATTTGTCTTGGATCAATTTTAGAAAATACACAATAAGAAGCTTACATGGATGATTCGTATCTTCCATAATTCCTAACAAAATCTCGAGCATCAATGTAATCAAGAAGAGCAGAACACCCGAAATAATTTAAAAAAATAAAACACATTCCCATTTCAATCGTTCCGAAACAACACAAATAGATGAACATAGCACCCTAATCCAAAACTTATTTTCAGTAACATTTCATTGATCAATATAGAATAATTTCATTTCGATCTTCCTAAATTCGATTAGCCGGCTGCCGGTCTTTAGGCATTTATGCAAACAATCAATTCAAAAATTGGATCAATGTCACTATTGTTGTTCATACTATAACCCATAAACCCAACTCAAACATTTGTTCCATTCAAACATCAAGACTACAAAATGAAGCTGGGAAAGTAACAGGTGAAAGAAAAGGATGAATTGAAATTATACTATCAGAAGCAATCTTGATGTAAAATTTTTCTCTAAACTAACCCTAGAATTTGAAATTAAACAATCAAAAGAGATTTTCAGCCACAAATTGGGCCTAGATCATGTCTGATACTTACTTGGGAAGTCTCTTCGAATTTTTTCTTGTTCATCTACTACCACCTTTGTCATGGATGATTGGCGAGAGGGGAAAAAACCCAAATCTTCGTTTTGCTGTATTTTTGTTTCTGTGATAGATTAAGTTGATGGAGGAGAACGAAGAGGAGGGATGTTTTCAAAGATTTTTGTCCTGAATTTCATAGTTAATCGAGGAGAATGAAGGAGATGCTTTCATGGTGAAGTCCCCAATTTCTAAATGAAGAGGAAGAAATTCGTCTTTTCTTTTCCGAATGAAGATATGAAAAAAAAAAAAACAGAACTAGTCATAAAAACCCAAGGTGATCAAACTTGTGGTACAAAAACCCAATTCAAATGTTGGGACAATTAAAACCCCATCTTAAACAAAATTGATACAAAAACTCCCAAATTTTTAAAAAGGTGATAGAAAAACTCCAAATTTCAAAATTGGTTTCATCAAAATTCTTTGGGGTTTTTGTGTTACTTTTATTTTGATGGGGTTTTTGTGTTACTTTTGTTTTGATGGGTTTTTTATGGATCGATAGTGACACCTTTGGGGTTATAACTCGCGGACCGAAAAAAAAATAAGGGAAAAATGGAAGTTAATGTGGATCGCGGGATTCGAGCTCGGAACAGTTCATCACTAAAGTGGAAGTTTTACATATGTAATCTCTGGACATTTTCTTTATTACGTGATTTTACGAAGAAAAATAAAAAAATCCGGAGAGGTATTTTGGTGACCTGAAAAAGCTTTACCAAAATAAGGCTTCACCAAATAATTGGGTCTTTTCGTTATATTAGTATATAAGATGATGACATTGGGTCCATAATGATGGTGGTTGATCATCGCTTTTCCCATTAGGTTTTTAGTTAAGATCTCACAGAATACATTTTGCCCTATTGAACTTTTGTTATGGATTCGCCACCGACCATTTTACTAATGAGGTTTCCAAATGTGGGCGTTTTATTAATTAGAAAACCTCTTAATACAACTTCCGACTTCCCAAAAAAAAATAGAGAATATTTGAACACTTGCTAATGGATTGGTTTGAAAACAGTAACATGGTGATCGATGAAAAGAGTGATGGTATGTGACTTCAATTCGAAATTCATCTGTATCCATTTTTTAACTAATGTAAATAAAAAAAACATAAAAAGAGTGATGGATACAAGGATGAGATGCTCAAGCTTAGTGTGAAAGGACAAATAATCCCACATCGCTATAATCCGTTTAATTAACTTAAATATAATATGGAAGGGCCGCTACACTCATTGTCAATTGGTTTTGAATTGGATGCCCGCAGACTTTAACATGGTATCAGAGCTAAGCCCCAGATCCTGACCTGTGTACGCCGGGTGTAGGCCCAATTACTGGCGGAAGTGTTAACCGATTTTGTCACTTGTACACCCGGGGTGTAGGCCAGTGTCAATACTGGTCGAGGTGTTACCCCCTGATTTAGTCACTCACCTGTGTACACCTGTTACCGATGGACTGGTAACTCGTACGTAAGTCCACGTGTGAGGCCCAGTGACTGGCCTTACACGTGAGGGGGCGTGTGAAAGGACAAATAGTCCCACATCGCTATAATCCGCTTAATTAACTTAAATATAATATGGAAGGACCGCTCCACTCATTGTCAATTGGTTTTGAGTTGGATGCCCGCAGACTTTAACACTTAGTATGTTCGAACAAAAGCCCAAAAGAAGATCACTGAAGACGAAACGCCAAAGTGCCCCAACACCACCCGCCACCGCTGCAATTTTCGCAGGGATACCACCACCATATCCGCAATCTCACTGAAGAAAAATCACATTTTCCCTTTGTGCATTCTTCTTTTATGAGATAAATTAAATTTGTTGTTCGTTCTACGAGCCCAATTTATCTCTAGCAAAAATAACGTTCTATAAATAGGTTCCTAATGCATTTTTATGAGTAACTAATCCGTATGTTTGGAATTCATGCACGTGGAGTTGGATTTCCTCTTGAACTCGGAGGCTCAGAGAGGTGCCCGGCTGTGACGGCAAATAGAAACCGACCATCTAATTATCCTAGGTTGAAACGGAATCTTAATAAAATTTGATTGAATTTGGAAGTTCTTTGCATTATCCCAGTCTGGTGTATACTGGAATGGTTCAGTGCACTGGATCAACAAGGAATCAGAAACTCCATTACTTTGATATTCATTGTGAATTGATGAAGACTATTAGACGTGTTTATATGGGCTCACATATAACATGAAGATTTTTACATAAAAATTAGTAGATATCAAATATATGCATACCAAGAACGGAAGATATTGCAATATATTCTACATCAAGATCAGAACATATCAAAAATATACACACAAAGATGAGAAGATATTGCAATATATTTTACATAGCAAATCTCTTGTATGTTAGGATAACTTGTATATTCTACATATTTGTATATTCTCTTGTATTTTAGGAAGATATTTCAATATATTCTAAATCAAGTTCAGAACATATCAAAGATATACACGTAAAGATGAGAAGATATTGCAATATATTTTACATAACAAATCTCTTGTATTTTAGGATAACTTGTATAATAATTATTTTCATTTATTATTTATATTCTTGTAATCAAATATGTAATTATATATACACGTGAATAAAATCAATGTCTAACCAAGCTGGGAAGACAGGCAAACAAGAGGTGTGTTAATTTTTATGATGGTATAAAAGATCTAGTGAGTAAAAGATCCATAATCCAAGTAAGTATCTCCACTTTTTTGTTTGATCAATTGAAATGGTGACTCCTCCTACTTCTCCAACCAAAAAATTCGATGATTCTTTTTTGGAAACTCCAATCAAACCCAAACCAAAAGTGGCGATTAATGATCCTTATGCGATTCGCCATTCAGATAATACAAGTCTTATTTTGTTCAGTCCTTTCTTGAATGGCGACAATTATGGACTTTGGGCACGTGGAATCACCATGACTCTTTCCTCCAAAGACAAGATTAGTTTTGTGAATGGGACAATTGAGGAACCTAATGATTCAACTTTGTATGCTAGATGGAAAAGATCTACTAATCTTGTTAAGATGGATCACCAGCTCAATAGAGCCAGATATAAAATCTAGTTTTATGTATGTTGATTCGGCATATCAACTCTGGAACGAACAATCTAACGCTCTCAAAAATTTTGAGTTGAAACATGCAATTTCTACTTTAAAAATTGATGGATGTCTGTACTGATGTTTTTCACAAAGATAAAAGCATTATGGGAGGAGATGGACGCAACTTCCATGGGAACGACTCCATGTGTATTTGTGCTGGAAAAGAAATTATTGAACACCTTAACAGAGATAAGGTGATGGAATTTTTGCACGGTCTTGATGAAAAATTTGAAAATGTAAGAAGTTCCATTTTGTTGATGGATCCTATTCCATCAACCAATAAGGTTTACAACCTTGTTCGTCAGGAAGAAAAACAGTTACATATTTCTACATCCTCCAATGTTCAAGTTGAGAGTGCAACACTTTTCAACCAGAAAAGTGAATCAAAGTATTCAAAAGGTCCATCTAACAAGAAACCCAGACCTTTTTGTGACCATTGTGATATGATTGGTCATTCTCGAGAAAAATGTTGGAAGCTAAATGGTTATCCACCGAATCATGTTCCGAAGTCCAAAGAAAGACAAGGGACAATGCTTGCCACATCAAGGAACGAAAAGAATCTTCGACAACAAAAGAGTCGTTCACAACTGATGACTATCAAGAGTATATGAAGGTCAAAGCTTTTATAGCTTCCAAAGGTGGTGATTCTTCTGTTGTTTCATCAGCAAATCTTGCAGGTAAAATTCTAACTACTTTAATTTTGATTCTTCTTTTTCATTAGTAGATCTAAATCTAGCAGGTAGAGTTTTGAGCATATCTAACTAAATTTGGATAGTTGATAGTGGTGCATCAAATCATTGTTGTTATTTACTATCAATGTTTTCATCTTATAAATCTCCACCTAAAAATCTATCTGTTCAATTGCCTGATGGATCTAGTACCCGTGTGAAACACGTAAGGACAATTATATTTTCACTTCTTCTCAAAATAGAAGATGTTTATCACATACCTGATTTTAAATTTAATTTATTATCTATTAGCCAACTCATCAGATCATTTGCTTGTTCTGCGAACTTTTCTTCTAACTTATGTACTTTTCAGGACCATACAAGGAAGATGCAGATTCGTCTAGCTAATCAAGTAGGAGGTCTTTATTATCTTCAACAAAGCTCGATAAATTCAGTTAGAAATAATGAGTCATTTGATTTATAGCATTGGCGTATAGTGCATCCATCCTTGGAACGTCTTAAATTTTTGAGTAGTAATTTTAATTATATTAATTCTAGTTGCACTCACAAGTGTGAGATTTCTCCTATGGAAAAACAATCAAGATTACCTTTTTAATAAAATTAGTATTTCTAGTAAATCTCCTTTTGAGTTAATTCATTGTGATTTATGGGGACCGTTTTCGGTTCCATCTTTAAATGGTCCACGATATTTTATTACCATTTTTGATGATTATACACGATGCACACTTAGGTATTCTTGATGAATTCAAAATCTTAAACAAAAAAATATTTAGATTATTTTTTTTAATTTTGTGATAAATCAGTATAAATACAAAAATGGCACTATCTCGTACGTATCTGGAAAAATCTATAATCCCCAGATTCAAAAATTTCGTTCCGATAATGGAACCGAATTCCTGACAAAGGACTTACAACAATGGTTTCTCCAAAATGTAGTTTTACATCAATGTATTTGTGTATACACTCCACAACAAATGGTGTTGTAGAACGCAAACACCGTCATCTACTTAATGTAGCAAGATCAATGCGTTTTCAAGCAGGTTTACCATTAGAATTCTGGGGAGAATGTATTATGGTCGCAAGGTATTTAATCAATAAGATATCTCCACATGAAGTTATTTTCAGATCATCGCCAAACTATTCACATCTTAGAGTATTTGGTTGTTTATGTTTTGCTCGCAATACAAGTCCTTCTAATAAATTTGATGCTCGAGCAAAAACAAGAATTTTTATTGGATACCCATACAATCAAAAAGGTTATAAGATCTTTGATTTAGAAACAAATAAATCTATACTTCAAGGAATGTCATATTTCATGAACAAACATTCCCTTATGGAAATGCGATTTCACCATCACCAGAATCAAAAGGACTCAATGATCCTGACAAATATTTAGAAAAGTTAGAAAATGGTCATGAACATGAATGTGATAAAGACATCACAATTCCTACTTCTCCACGAAGTACGACTACTCCTTTTAATTGTCCGGGAAGCTTATCTTCTTCGTCACAAAGATTTACGTCTAGCCATGCTTCGTCGACCGAAGATACACAATGTACAACTTCTACATATATAAGTGAGTCACATTCTTCTTCATTGATATCTCATGGATCACAATTATCACCATTAATCGAATCCACGTCAATTGGAACCCAAATGAATGAGCCAATAAAAACACGTCCCACTAGGGACTGTAATCCTCCTATATATCTAAAAGATTATATACGCACAGTGATGGAATCTTCTATTTTGGAGGATCCAAAATATCCTCTTAATCATTTTATTTCGTATAGTCAAATGTCTATACAACATAAGATATTTCTCAATGAAAAAGCGGGGGTCTAACAATCTCACCCGATATTTCAATTAGCAATCTGTATGGACTAACTCCAATATACTTTCTAGAGAATCAACTAGACAGTCAGACTCAATCTAGATAAAAGTATATCAAAGAGTTAATATCTCAATCTCTCGATTTGATCTTTACTCGATCAAATGAAAATCGTCGAGTATTTATAAAATACTAGAGATATAAACTTGGATGGTACCAAAGACCAATATCCAAGTGTCAATCAATTTAAATCAACAACCAAAGATTGGATATTCTAATTGATTGATATTATCGCACAACCTGTGATATTTCAATTATATAACAAAATATAATGCGGAATAAAAATAACACAGACACCAGAAATTTTGTTAACGAGGAAACCGCAAATGCATAAAAACCCCGGGACGTAGTCCAGATGAACACCACACTGTATTAAGCCACTACAGACACTAGCCTACTACAAACTAACTTCGATCTGGACTGTAATTGAACCTTAATCAATTTCACACTGATTCAAGTTACAGTTGCGCTCCTTATGTCTCTGATCCCAACAGGATATTACGAACTTGATTCCCTTAGCTGATCTCACCCACAACCAAAAGTTGCTACGACCCAAAGTCGAAGACTTTAATAAACAAATCTGTATCACACAGAAAAGTCTACGATAATAGATAAATCTGTCTCCCACAGATAAACCTAAGAGTTTTTTTTCGTGTTTTGATAAAATCAAGGTGAAAAGGAACCAATCGATAACCCGGACTTATATTCCCGAAGAATAGCCTAGAATTATCAATCACCTCAAAATAATCTAAATCATATGGTAGAGAAACTAGATATTGCGGAATCACAAACGATGAGACGAAGATGTTTATGATTTATTTTTATTTTGCCCTGTCGGAGATATAATCTCAAGTCAATTATTCAGTTGAACTCGTACGATAGAAAATAGAAAGATCAGATCGCTCAACTACAAGAGAAGTAGTTTCATCTGGCTTCACAATCCCAATGAAGTCTTTCAGTCGTTAACCTACAGGGTCTCGAGAAGAAACCTAAGGTTAAAGGAGAACCGACTCTAGGAAAACCAACTAGTATCACCCAGGAGGTGTGGGGATTAGTTTTTCCAGTTGCTAGATGTCTCATTTGTGTAGTTTTCAAATCAGGTTTTGCAATCTAAGTTACCTTGGTAACAAAGCATCCAATATTCATAGTTAGATGAAAAACCTGACTTAACCAAGCTAATATCTTTCAATTGTTAGATCAAAACTTAGCTTGTCACACAAAAATGAAATGTATTTCATTTAGGTTTGAGTAACCGTACCTAAACGTGTACACTTAGTTGGTTCATAAATAGTTAACCAATGGTTAGCCATATGAGCACTTTCATATTAACCGTATTCATCTTCTTCACAACTAGTTCAAATGACTTTAAAGAACTAGTTGAAGAGTTGTTCAATTGCTTAGGTCTTTATGCATAGACACAATTGAAACAAAATCGGTTTGATTCACTTGAATCAATTCATGAACAATATAACCACGGTTTGCAAAGATTTCATTCCTTATTGATTTATTGTTTAAGTTCATGAACTTCCGATTTGAGAAATATAACCAGATTGGGTATGTATACGGGTACGTGTACCATAGCTAGCGGATTTGAGTTTAGAAACTCACCAGAAATTTTCGGTCGAAAACTTCCGTGGGTACGCGTACCTAAGGTGACTGGTTTAACAGTTTGCAAACTTACAAACTCAGCAGAAATTTTCGGTTCGAAAACTTCCGCTGGTACGCGTACCCAACCTTTCTCCTTCACCAATACCGTATGCACACATATGCACACACTTGGTTTCCGACACATGGATTTATACACTAATGTGCGAACACACTATATATGCTTATATCCGCAGTTGGTTAAGTAATCTCAACTCTACATTTCAATCATTAAAACAATTTTCTATAATATTATAACATTCGTTATTCACAACTATCGTCATCAAAGCTATTTTCAAGATTGAAATGTCATCATGACTTTCGTCACGGGTTAAGATGAAAAGTGGTTAAAGCGAAAGCTTACCAACACATATTTTGAGAAAAATATAGGCGAGTAAACTCGGCTCGAAATAGCAAATGTGTATGTATGAAAACTATCATACTTATACGACTTTGTCTCAAGAATAGGAGATAGAGAGGTAGAATTTTGAGTGATAGATAAGTTCAAGTCTCCACATACATTTTAGTCGGATTAAGATCCACCGGTTCCTTGAGTAGTTCTTCGTCTTCGTAAGATGATCGCCGTGGAGTCTGGAGCTCAAATACACTTAACTGTCCTAGTCCGAGACTTAGTTATAAGTAGTCCAGAAATCAAGACATATAGTATTGACAACTAAACTTTACAAACATGCTTGAGATACCAACGCATGCGAGTTCGACCGAGAAATGCTCTAATAATCTCCCCCTTTGTCAATTTTAGTGGCAAAACTATCAATACATATGGATTACAAAATAAATAAAACTATGTAGCTTCTCGTCCACATGCTTGATCTCCTTGGTGCTTCAACATTACTCGAAAACTTCGTCTTTTCCAAGTACTCCCATGATTCCATAGATGTTCAATTCATCATCATAGTTGTTGAAGATCCGTAGCCATAACAATGAGAAAACAAAAGCTCTCGATCATTGTTATACAGTGTCATAGTATTATTACACAGTATCAAAGTTCTTATATCACAACTTCGACAACAATACTATGGTGATATGTATCACTCCCCCTTAGTCAATACTTTCATCTCAACATGAAAACCACTCCCCCTTACATAATGATCCGTAAAACACGTAAACCATATGTATTTGTAGTGTGAACTACATATTAATTCTCCCCCTTTTTGTCAATAAAATTGGCAAAGGTACGAAAACGGGATCCTAATGAAATTTCCACGAAGATGCTTCAAGACCAAAGAAAAATACATATCAACTTTGTTTAGATGCAATAAAATAGACGAAGCTAATGCATTAATCAAGGAGTTTATAAAGATACAAGATAACTCCTAAAATATTCCACAGGCGCACTCCCCACAAAGATATGGAAATTAAGCGCAAGCTCAAAAGAACTCTCACCCATTTGATGCCATTACCGAAAGAACAACAAGAGCTACCTTACTTTTACAAGAAAAGAAGGATTTCTTTGGATACCAAAAACCACAAAATAAATGATTTTGTATCCAAACTTCTCAATTAAATTAATCACAAGAGAACCCATGATTAATTTAATCGGAATATACAACCAAATTAATCATAAGCGAATTCATGATTTGTTTTGTTGGAAATGCTCACATAAGAATATTTATGGAGCCGCACAATATATACATAAAATATTTGGATCAGGGAAGATCAATATTGCGGAATATACAAAGATTCATTCTATCTTCATCACTATTTGCATAACGACATATAATAGACATAATCTTAATTTGTAAACAAAAGATTTTAACCCATCTTCCATCAAAGAACTGACATAATAGGATTAAATTTTGTTTGTCAAAAGTTCATCGATCTTGTATCAATACATGCATGTCGACATATGAAAGAGATAACTTTTGACATCGTATGGGACAATAATAGTTCACGGACGTAAACACACATATCCCATAATATATTGCAACATATAAAACCATAAAGATTAATACTGCAAAAATCATCTTCCAAATCACTTTAGAATTTAAATAAATAAATCTAAAAACATTACAAGATGAAATATCAAATGTTTATAACAGAAGTCTATATAGCAATACGACTTTTGTCTCAAGATAAGAGATAGATTAGATAGACTTTTGAGTGATAGATAAGTTCAAGTATCCACATAACTTTAGTCGGATGAAGATCCACCGGTTCCTTGAGTAGTTCCTCTTCTTCGTAAGATGATCGTCGTGGAGTCTGGATCTCAACAACACTTAACTGTCCTAGTCCGAGACTTAACTATAAGTAGTCTAGAAATCAAGACATATAGTTTTGGCAACTAAACTTGACAAACATGCTTGAGATAGCAACGCATACGAGTTCGACCGAGCAATGCTCTAACACTCACGAAGATTCTCGTTACCGGCGAACCCAAAAGTTATCATCAAGCCATAAAATTCCAGTATGGAGAGAGGCGGTGTTTAAAGAGATTCAGGCTCATAAACAAAACAATACCTGGACAAACCAATCCTCACCCGAAGAGAAAATAACGATTGGTCGTAAATGGGTACACAAACTAAAATATAATCCATACGGCTCAATTGAAAGATATAAAGCCCAATTAGTCGCCAAAGGTTATACACAAGTGGAAGGTATTGATTTTCACGATACCTTTGCATCTGTCGCCAAATTAGTAACTGCAAGAGTTTTACTCTCTTTGGATGCAATTCGTGGATGGCACTTACATCAACTTGACGTGAATAATGCTTTTCTTCAAGGAGATTTAGAAGAGGAGGTATACATCAAAATACCACCAGGATTTGAAAATTCGGATGGCACGCAAGTATGTCGCTTAAATAAATTCATATATGATTTAAAGCAGGCATCGCGGCAGTGGTTTGCTACATTTTCATATGCACTTATTAGTGAAGGTTTTTGTTAATCTAAATCAGACTATTCACTCTTTACCTATAATCGTGGATCTACATATATATAAATGACATTATCATTACAGGTAATGATGAAACCTCCGTATCAAAATTCAAAGTTTCTCTAGAAAAGCGTTTATCGCTTGAAATCTGGGGCGTCTACAATATTTTCTAGGTATTGGAGTTTCCCTTTCGGATCAAGGTATATTTATTTGTCAAAGAAAGTACATCCTTGATCTTTTGAAAGATATGGAGCTAACCGCATCCAAAGTGGTTTCTTTTCCCATGGAGCAAAATCTTCGCCTCAAGCCTTACAGATGGTGAACCTTTATCTAACCCTACACCATATCGTAGACTTATTGGTCGACTTTTGTATCTAGGGATACTCGACCAGACATCACGTTTGTAGTGAATACTTTAAGTCAATTTATTCAAAATCCTAGAACTGCTCATCATGATGCGGCTTTACGTTTTTGCGTTATCTCAAGCGAACGATTGGACATGGAATTCTTTTGTCTGCCAAAATTTCTCTACATTTACGGGGTTATACTGATTCAGACTGGGCTGGTTGCCCAACCACTCGTCGCTCAACCACGGGTTATTTCACAATGTTCCGTGATGGTCGGATTTCATGGAAATCTAAGAAACAACCAACCGTTTCTCGATCTTCTGCCGAAGCAGAATATAGGGCCATGGCCAATTTAATTGCAGAATTACAGTGGTTAAAATATCTTTTCCAGGACCTACATATTCCGATTTCAGAACCTTTCACACTTTACTGTGATAGTCAAGCAGCAATTCATATTGCTGAAAATCCTATCTTTCACGAACAAACCAAGCATATCGAAATCGGTTGTCATTTTGTTCGTGAGAAGATTCACAGTAATCTCATTACTCCACGTTATATCAGATCAGCCGACCAAATCGCGGATATCATCACCAAACCTCTAGGTGTCGATTTATATACTCGGTTTACGAGCAAGTTGGGTGTACTCGATATTTCTCCTTCGTCTCCAACTTGAGGGGGTATTAAACTTTATTAGACGTGTTTATATGGGGCCACTATAACATGAAGATTTGCAAATAAAGATTAGTAGATATCGAAGATGTGCATACCAAGACTGGAAGATATTGCAATATATTCTACATCAAGATCAGAAGATATCAAAGATATACACATAAAGATGAGAAGATAATGCAATATATTTTACATAGCAAATCTCTTGTATTTTAGGATAACTTGTATAGTAATTATTTTCATTTATTAATTTTTATTTTATTGTAATTGAATAAAGAGTATTACATTAACTAGTTGGAAGCCTAACAAGCTAAGCTCCAACAACATACTACTACATTAATTGAACAGGTTGTTGTGCTAGCCTACCAGCGAGCCTCATGGATAACCTAACCAAAAGAGCCGAAACGAATGGGGGCTGAGATTGTGTCACAAGGGGGACAAGCTAACTTTACCTTCCAACCGGATGCGCTAGGACCATACCGGATGGAGTGTCACGTATTACGTTGATCTTACTCCATTAACAACCGTATACCCAGACATAGTACCAGGTCGGCTTAGATCATTAATATTCCATCCTTTTGAGTTGAATGTGCTGCTTGTGGTTGTGGAGGAAGGGTAAGAAGATCCATCGAAATTGATACTATTGATAGGGAAAAACAAGGTGATATCCTTTGACCTTAGTAGTAACAAGAGTTTTAAAAAACTGTATGATGGATGTTAGTCCGGATGTCTGGGTACACGGATTTCAATATGTCGAAACACTTGTTCATGCTTAAAAATATTGCTTTCATCATTCGTCCTTGCACCAATCTTTTCAATGAGTGCATTCTGAGGTGGGATGGATTTCTGATTTTTCTTTTTTTATCATAAAATGATTTCTGAGTATAAAATCTAATTTACTCAAAATGATATGCTCATTCCAATATAGGTAAGAAAGTGATCAAATTAGAAAAAAGTTGGCAACTATTTAGATAGAATTTAATGAATTGACACATATAACAATATCGCTTAAGAGTCCTAGTTACAAAAGTTCATTGCTCGATTCTCTGTATCTGCAACATACAATACACTGCTTGTTTCTCTTCTTAACGCCAGGCATGCAGAAACCTTGAGGCTTCTCTATACCAATTTTGCAAGTGATCCATTCTTCAAATTAATTCTGGAGTAATTGTCAGTAACCTGCCAACTGACGAAGATTACAGACTTGAGACTTTAAGCTTCAGAAATGAAACTGAAACAAAAGCAATATTATGGAGTATTATCCTCATCCATTAGCATTCATTTTTTTCATTAGAAAGGGCTAAATTGATTAAAAAGTAAAAACCAAGCTCCCACAAAGAAAGTGAGAGTTCAGAGATATACACAGAGAAAAGAAAGCAGTCAGGTCTTAAGCAAAACTACAAACAAGAGCTACTTACAGCAGCTAACAGCTCAAACGACTACGCAGAGCCTGACTGCCTAAAGAGAAGACAGACTGCACATCGCAGCCTGTCAAAAACTACCACCTGCAGGCATATATGCCTCCCACGTCGTTTAGGACATCAAAATAACAACTCTATGACGCTACATGCAGACCACATCCTAGTTAAAAATAAGGGTATCCAAAGAGATGCCACTAAATTTTTTTGACATTGAAGCACAGAAGATGGTGATCTTCACTGTCATGATGAGCATACCCAAGGACTTATATGCTTTCCTATATTTACCGAGGAAAGAATTTGAGACATTTAAAAATTAAAGTCTCGACGGGTACAGAGTGATAACAATTAATAAATCAACACACATAAGACACCATGCAAAAGAACTACATAGAGACATGGGAAGGATGCTAACAAATAGCTGAAACTTGGACAATGGGGGAAAAGGTGAATTCAGCACTAGGTCGACTACACAGTCTAGAGGTACTACAAGTGCATATTATATGAAAGACTAAATGATAGGCTTCCATACATTTAACAGAAAATCCGACCAACAAAAGTGCAGAATCTAAACACATACTCAAAACAAGTAGTTCAAACTTCAAAGAGGAAATGTACACTTGTTGGTAACTGATTACAAAGAAGTATTTGGCTAAACTCAGTAGCCGAGCATAACTGGGAACCAGATAGATTCACAACTGTGCACGCTACTTTTCTACAATTTTTCCCAACACTACTTATCCAATTTTGTTCGCATAAGGGAGTTGAGTTCACTAAAGTGCTACGCATATCCTCCAATGCATTTAGTTCAATGAAACATAAACACGTATTTCTTCATCTTACGGTGTGAGTCAGACCTTCATACATGGCCCATCAACAAGGGTTCTAAACCGGGAAAGACCCAACTCAGTGACGTCTATTAGAGTTGGTTATTCTTCTGGCATTCACAGGTGAACGAAAAAGAAATACCTTTTCAAATTCAAATAATTGTTAAAGTATATGAACACTTTTATTCTATTTATCAGATTCACCAACTTAATATCAGACTATGAGATCTCCAGATCGCAACATTCTAAAGATGAGGAAACATATATATTTTTCCTACAACCACTGAGAAAGCTCTCAGATCTCAAGGTTTTTTCCGGCATATACTTCAGCATTATACTCGTAACAAACATAGCAAATTAGCTTAACCAAAGCAAACAGCAACTCAAAATTGTGCATTGAGTTGAGCTCAACAAGATTCATTGTTTTGTAATTTCTGCAAGAGCTAAAAAATCAGAAAGAAACGTACCAGAGATCTCTCTCTTCCTTCTGTCACGTCGGCTAACGATAACTGCTTTCTGTCCCCCGCTAGAACTTGCTCTTTCACCCGAATCCATTAGTTTTGTATCATCTTCTCCTAAAGCTTTCAATGACACTAAGGTGTTCTTGTGAGAGACTCCAATACTAACACTCTTTCCAAAATTCACAAGCATTCTGGAAGATGAAGCTTTTGGAGCGTATCGATAGACATGTTTATCACGATAATCGTAGCATAAAAGCCAACCAGTTTTCGTAAAGTTAATTGGTTCCCCAAAGCTACTGCTGAACTCTTTACTCCAAACCACATCATGATTACTTTTGTTCTTCCTTAAAACCCATGTGTCAAAACCTCCAATTGAGTGATAACATGCACATAAAAAACCGCCGAAAACATGTAGTTCAACAAAAGTTGGTAGCGATCAAGGTGGTGATGACGAAAGTAGTCGAAACTCTTCATCGATCAAATCAAAGGCAACAATGCTTCCTCTGGAGTCCACCCAATGAATAGCTCCATTTGCAAAGGCACCAAGTTGACGAAAAGATAACACATTGTAGTCCATCTTTCTACTATTTCTCCATCCAATGCCACTGCCAAGAGTGTACACCTGAGTAATTCCATAATCTGGGTCTTCCTTGGAGTTATAAATTCTTACAACCTTGTACTCCTTGGTTGAAGGAATGTAACCAAATCCACTTAAGAATCATTTTCTTTTGATAATTGGAATGACGATATATTCTCTGGTGATGGGATTACAGATGTAAGCAGGTTGCAAATAGAAACTATTATCAAGGCGTGTATTGAAACAAATAAGACCATTACATGAACCAAGAATATAAGATTCCTTAAATGGAGGTCTGAAATTGATCATTTTTATTCTACTGAAACGGTTTAATTTCTCAACATACTCAGTATAGTGAAACGGTTCTTCATCAGATCCTTCTGTATAAAATATGAAACTCAACTTACCATCAGAATCAAGATGATTGCAGTGCAGTCGTGGAAAATATGGATGTTGAAGCAGATCTCTCCATAATTTTGATACCAATTTGCACTCAAAAACAGACTCAGTTGGCAGACGTGATAAGATATCTAAAATGATCTCTTCCGGAAGCAAATTAAAGTTCCCAAGTGGAACCTTAGTTAAGCAGTTCCTCATCGGAACCGTAGTTAAACAATTGCCCATTGAAACTGTAGTCAAGCAGGAGCGATTTGCAGAAGATTTAAGAGTAATCTAACAAAAAACTAGGGTTTCAAGGAGAAAGGCGTGTTTGTCCGGGAAGAGTGGAGAGAGACTGATACTGAGAAATAAAATGGTTCCGGGACCTACCACACTCCATAACATTTTGCTGGCATTATTAAAAGTGCTGGAGACACGAGTGAGAAATCCCAATAAAGACACCGATTTTCACATATTTGGGGATCCCGGATTAATATGGGGCCATTTTTTGGGTGGTAGAACCTACAAACATGTAAGAATCGGCGAAATATGTGGGATTTCACCCACGGTGTATTTAGGGTTTCCGTTATTAAAACTTGAATAAATCATTTCATCCATCCACCCGTGTTATGCAGGTATATGTTACATTAGAATTGGGCAATTCCTACGGGAATCCTCAAATTCCAAAATTTCACAATCCAGGTGATGGCTGAGTGAGTTTTGTCATTATGATAAAATGCGGATTTTTTCTTTTTAATAATCTGTCAACATTGACCAATATGTTAAAGAGAATTTTGATAAAGTGCCATACTCTCAAAATCCAGTTCAATAATATGCTCTTGTTTTTTTCAACTTTTCAAAACTTCCCATTCTTTTTTGTTTTGGGCTTTTTAATAAAGTAACCACCTTTTTGAACCATATTTAAGAAACTAGCCGTTTTTTTGAATCTTTATATAAACTGGCCGATATTGACATTTTCCATCCCGTTTTTTTCAAAAAACGGATTTAGGTAGTTAACTGGCTATGTGGAAGTTAACCTGCTAGGTAAAAGACGACTTAACCCTCGTCTGAGTTCGTAACCAAACCAGTATCGAGTCAACTCGGTGACTCATTGCAACGGTCGGATTTGTAACGGTTGGATTTGTAACGGTCAGATTCAGCTTCATTCATATAAATTAGGCCCTGCAGAGAAGAACCATAGTATTTGTCATACTCAACAGATCAAAAAAATAAAAATAAATAAGACATGAGCCAAAATGAAGTAAACTCTCCAGGCAGCAGTAGCAGCAGCAAGGTAAGATTAAGATTAAAACAACCCCTAATTTCATGTTATATCTGTGCACAGGGAATTCATGATCCAAAGGTATGTCCTTGGATTTATTCCAGGTGCAAATATATACCATGTAATGGTATAAGGCAACTATTGTGTTCAAAAGCAAAAGAAACAAACGAAAAAATGTTTTTGAAGTGTTCAATTCCAACCTGTCAGTACTTTGAATGGTTTGACGATGCCATCGATCCTGTCAAATGCAAGATGGTGAAATTACCAGTAGAGAATGGTTGTTACGCTTGCGGAGAATCTGGTCATTGCTTCAAAAACTTCCCACTGCAAAATCAAACCTGCAACAAAGATCACTGCAAATCAAAGATGGAGATGAAATTTTGCAAGAATGAACACAACAAGAACATAGCATACCTCACTTGTACAGATTGTGACGGTTTTAAATGGGTCTCAGATGAAGTCTTCATTGCTGCAAAAAACAGAATTATGCATTCAAGTTTACAACTTAATGTTATATGTAAGGAACTCAACAATCTGAAAATGTAACCTGCAAATGTACTAATAAACAACCTGCCACTTTTGATTCAGCATTAATTCAAGTCTGCAAAAGAAAAAAATATTGTCTTCTTAAACACAAAAAATCAGAAAACGGATCTCAAATCAATTCTTCTTAGCCTTTCCATTTCCCCTTCCCTTTCCTTGTTTTATATTCTGAGATACAGATCCAATGCCAAAGAAGTTCTGATAAAGGTTATTTATTGTAGAGGGTGGAGTAAGTATGTTCACTGTGAACACAGAATTCTTTGGACTAGTCACCATATATAACTCTCCAGCCACACAAGGGTCAACATCATAGTCAGTCACAAATTCCAACATTTTCTTAATCAATGTAACAGCAGTAGGAACCAAATTACCATCTACCCATGATGCAGATTCAGTCCTCCTATTGTACCATGTACCCATCACTAAGTTAGCATACATTATTCCTATCATTATAATTGGTTTATTTCTCATCTTGTTGATCATATTGTTAAAAGACTCTGAAAAATTGTTGTTCATATGTTCACAACAGTGAATAGGGTTAAAAAAGGCCCTGGACCATGTAGCAGGATCTTCTCTACTGAGATAAGCACCAGCTGCAGCACTCTGTTTCACAATATTGTCAAAATGTTCCTGCACAGCCAATCAAAAACTAGCTTAACTTGACTGTCAAACAGTGCATAAAACCAATAACAAAGAACTGTTGTGAACTGTCAAACCTGAAAATGCTTTTCTTTGTATGCTTTTACTGCATTCCACAAAGAACTGTATAATTCAAGACCCTTGTAATCCTTCTTGAAATTTTTGTATAAATGTCTGCATTTTAACACATTGCAATTAACATAAGGCCTTTATCTGATCTGACAAACAAAAGAAACAAGAAACAAAGTTAGACAAGAAAGTTACCTCCAACAGTATCTGTGGTAATGGCCAGGGAACACTATACCAACAACTTCCAATAAACCTTTTTGCCTATCTGAAATGAAAGCCACTTTCACTGGATGTGCTAATATTGCATCCTTCAAATGCTTCAAAAAAATGATCCAATTTTCCTTTGTTTCAGCTCTGCATACCATAATTCCTAACATTACTAACCCATTCTGTCCATCAAGTGCAGTTGCAGCCATCAATACTCCCCCATATTCCCCTGTTAGATGGCAGGCATCAAGCCCTATAACTCCCCTGCATGCTTTTCGCCAACCCCTCATTGCAGGTTCAAATGAGAGTGTCATGCTTTCAAAGGTGTTATTCACTGTGTCAAAAGTGACTTAGCAACAGACCCATCATTGCATTTAGTAAACATCTTGCAGAATGCTGGTACTTCATTGTAACTTTCTTTATAGTTCCCATATAATGACTCTAAAACTAGATTCCTAGCCTTCCATGCACACTGATATGGTATATTTACTCTCTTTTCAGCTAAGAAGTCTTCCTTGATTTTATAAGGGTCTGGAACAACTTTTTTAGGCTTATTCTTCATCTGACCAAGAACAAAATCCTTTACAAAATGAGGATCAGCAGATCTATTCCTATTTTGGGGATCCCCTTCACACTTATGTTCCAAATTCACTTTCCTAAGAACAAAAGTCTTCTCACCCTCTTTCTTGCTAGCATACACAAACCAAGGACAATCATGTTCTGTTTTAAACCTACACTCAGCCTTAATTCTAGAGGGAGCACTTCTATCCAAAATAAATTGACACTTATTAAGAACACAATAACCCCTGAGATGTTTCTTAAATGCTTCCTTATTTGCAAATCTAGTTTTTACCTCCATTTTGCTAGGATCTACTGGAGTAAAAACTTCTTCTTCAGGGAAAAGATCTACATCATGCTCACCCTTCATGTACTGACCAAAATCATCATCAAAGTCATCCATGTAAGCAGGTCTTTCATCCACATCCTTACCTGCACATTCAAGATCAACATCAGTACCATATAATAAGTTACAAATTATAATAAATGAAATCAGTTATAAATGAAATATACCTTTTTCTTTGCCTTCTTTTTCTCCTTCTCCTTCTTCTTCTTTCTCTTCTTGTTCTTCTTCATCTGACCCATACTCAATGTCTTCATCACTGTCATATACTGGAGGAGCTTCTGGATTCTCAATTGGGTGACATTCATCTTCTTTGGTGTTTTCCAGCTGAATATTGTCCACATCTTCAACAAACTTAACTTCATTTGTTGCTTTTGACTGACTGCAACTACTGCTACTAGCCTGAGAATGTTTGGACATGGGCACATCCATGAAACTCAGCTTTCTTGATGCACCTTCAACTGATTTATCCACACTATTTAGCCTTGGGGATCTTCTAGGGGTGGTTCCCTTACTAACTGTCTTCTTCTTTGGTGTAGTCTTTGGAGTCCCAAACACTGTGTCTTTCATCCCCATCCACAAACATATACATCCATCCTCATTTACAAAAGAATCCTCCCAAAAATTATCAAAATCATCATTGTTTAACAATGGCAGTGGCAGACATTCTTCCTTAAACCAATATAAATTAAACTTCTCTTTAACATCCATAGACAAACCCTTATACACCATATACTTAAGTGTCATCAACTCTGTTTCATCTCTATGGCAATCAGTAAATACCAAAGTCTCATTCTTTGGCTCCGCATATACACTGATATTCCTAAATTTGAACTGACTGCAACACAAATGAAACAAAATTAGATATAAACCTATGAAAACCCAATGAAAACTTAATTAAGCAATATTACTTAAAATCAAACACCCAATCACGAAAATTAAACCCCAATTAAACAATAAAAATTTGGTTTCAATAAACCCTAATTACAAAGGAAAAAAACAGAAACCCTAAAAATCAATCGATCAATTAAATCAATTAACTATCAATACAATGATTTTCATCATATATTAAGTCACGGGTTTCGTTAATCTTACCTTGATTCAGACAGTTTCAATCCCGGTTTGTACCTCATCTTCACTGTATCACCACTATCTCTGAATCCCTAAATATGTAGAACTTTTCTTCCAAATACACTCTGGTCTTTCACTAACATCTATGTCTTCAACAAAAAAAACTTCAATAACATCAGTTTTCTTTTTCTTTTCAAACAGCTTCAATACCTAACCCTAGTTTCAGAACTGGGAGAAGAGAACGAGGGAGAAGAGAGGACGAAATAGAAAGTGTGGTGAGAGATTACACCACACGCGTCTTTAAATGGGCAAGGGCACAGTCGTAAATTCTCGTACCGAGTTTGACTTATTCAACGCAGCTGACCGATCTGGTGGGCCCAGGTGTCAACTCTAACGGAAAGGCCAGTTTCTAAAAGAATTTAAAAGCTTGGCCGGTTTATTAATTATATGGTTTGAAGCAGGACACTTTATTAATTTGCCCTTTTGTTTTCCACATAATTTAGTCAAAATTCGTTTACCAAGTCAAATAATCGTGTCATGTTTATCCTCTCAAACCCTGATTCCTTCCCATCATGCGTCCCATTTTTCTTGTTTTCTCCTCCTCCTCCTGCAGACAAACCTTCCTTCTCTATCTCATTTTTCTTCTTATGTTTTTCTCTTCCGTTGCCTCCATATTTCGATTAGGTTTCGTATGGTTGAGATTGGGAGGTGTATTGAGTTATATAAGGATGAAGAATCAAGAGTGTTATTGATTAATTGATTTTGATGAAGATCGAAGAATTAGGGTTTCATGAAGACCTCAGAAAAAATTCGAAAGATGGATTTGGTGTTCTAGCAGGACGATTATTAGACATGGGTATTGAATGGTTGAGTGGGTTAGAATAAAGTTGCAGGGAGGTAGTTTATGCTTGTGTTGAATTGAAGGAAGGAGGAAGGGTGATGTATATGATGAGTTCAGAGTGGATTGAATATTTAGATGTATGTTAGGTTATTGCAGGTGTATGAGGTTGTATTTGAATCTGATTTTGAGCCGAGAAAATCATGAGGGATGGGTAGTGATTACTGATGCCATGAATTGCAGGTGAATAAGAATGGTTAGGGTTTAGTCGATTAAACATGGAGAAACACTTGATCTGAAATCAGAGATGATAAAAAAGAAATTGATGAACAGTGAGGCTATATGGTTTTATTGAATCGATTTGAAGAACGGTTGGTCTGGATTCGTTTTGAGAACAAATTGAAGAATGAAGAAAAATAAGAAGAATAAGAAGAAGAACATCAGTTGTTGTTGTTATTGAAGACTCAGATGGGGTTGCAGTCAAATTTGGAATTGGCATGAGTTCGTGACAATTAATGAAGATGTGGTACTAATTATTCGAGATGGGTTCCGTTAGAAATGATTATTTGGGTTTGTGGCTCTGAGATATGATTCAAAACTATGGATGAAACTGCAGTTGTGGGTGTTGATGAATGGTTTAGTGAACTAGGGTTGGTGATGTTGCAGTAGCAGGAATTGTACAAGGAAGATGAAGGTGGTATTGTTGATGCTTCCAATGGGTTGATAAATGATGATTGAGTTGTGAATCAGATGTATACTAGGTTGTGCATGTGAGAAGAAATACAGGCCTGAAAATGGCTGGAATATCATCGGAAACAGACAAGACTCTGCCTAATTAATTCTTCAGTGAGTCGACTCAGACACTCGCTGAATCCTAACTCGGTGACTCAGCCGAATCAGCCTTATTCATACCAACTCTATTGAGGGATTTTGAGACTTTTATCAAGTGTCAGCTGGAACTTAATGGTTCTAACAAGCCGTTAGCCGTTTTTTTAATAAAACGGTCAAAGAAAGGGGCATTTTTGAAAATTTTTAAAAAACTTGGGCACTTTTATTAGTGTATTTCTAAAGTGGGGCACTTTCTCAAAATTCCCTTAAAGTGATCTAGTCATTTTCTTTATACTACTTTTAAGAGCAGACACCAATTACGAAAGCCCTTAAAGCCAAAAGTTTGAAGCCTTTATAATATGATTCTTACCAAATATTGTTTGGTGTTGGATGATGATCCAACCATTTTTTTAGAAAAATAACATAAATTGCTTTAATTTTTCGGTAGAAGGGATTTGTTTGAGATAGAGTCACAAAAGAGGTATGAGCAGAGTAGAAATAAAGAGAAAAGAGGTATATACATAGAACTTTCAAATCCAGTCGACGGATGATATAGGCGCTGAGCGGTATGCATCTTAACAATTATCACTCAAAAGCAGAACCACAGCCATACATCTACATTGTCGCGGTGGATTTTACATTGTCTCGATGGACAAATGCCCAAATTTAGAACATTTGGCTATCTTTTCTATTTTTGGGATACGAGCATCTCATAATGGTTACGTATTCGACTGAACTTTCCCTAAGATTTGAATATGACGCCTGGTTAACTTTGAAAGGACCTTAGAAATTCAGGACCTTAGAAATAAAGTAAACATGTACCCAGTAAAATTCTTTATCTATCCATAGTTTTTCTTGCTTTGACAATGAAATCAATCTTGCTTTGACAATAAAATCAATCAGGTTAACTTTCCAAAATTCGTTTAAGTTGGCAGCTCAGCCAATATGGAAAAGGGATTAAACAGAGAGGGAGAGAGAGTTCTCTCTACTTGGAAAACAATTTTTTTAGTGTTTTCGATCAAACAATTGGAAAGCACGATGAAGAATTTAGTGGGACTCAGGATTTCACTGTTTTTCATGCGTAAGTGGTTCAGAAAATAATCCTTGACAATAATAGCTCAAACGAAAAGAAATATCTACTTTAATTATTTTCCAAAGGTAGATTTCATAATATATTACTCGTAGGTTATAAGCATGGCATCAAAAATGCCTAAGACTACACTCTATAGTTGCGAGAAATTACATTGCAGCGATTGTTTCTTCATCAGTAGAAAGGTGGAGGAGAAGAAGAACAGACTACACTCTTTGTCTGCAATTATTTGATTGTGATCTATTCCCATCCTTTGCGACTGTTGCTCCGGGACAGTTTTGAGCTATAATTTTTCTTAACAGTCAATAGTGCAACAATTAATTTAAATTTGTAACTATTGAGCTGTAACGGTGAATTTGTAACATTCTGTTACTGTGAAATTCCCGGTTTATGTTATTTCTCCTCTTTTTCACCATTGTAAACACTTTTCGAGCAATAAAAAAAATCTTTCGAGAGTGTTTACAATATGAGGAGCTAAACCCCAACAGTGGGACAATGGATGAAGCTGGATTTCATCCTTGTGGTAATTTAATTAATTCATTTAATTTTTGCACTGATTTGTATTTATTTAAGATTCCTATTAATTACCTGTGACTTGGTTTGATGCAGTATTTGTGCCTACGGAGCTAGGACTGGCCTCATGCAGCACCAGGTTATTTTCAGTCATCATAGAGGATGGTTCGTTGTTGTTTCTAGAATTTAAAAATTGAAATAAATACATCAAATTTAGTCATTTCCAATTTAAATTTGCGAGAGCTAAGTTGTTGGTCGACAAATATGCCAGATTATTTGTTGCCGTGTTTTGAGTTCATTAAACTTTCACCAGACTACCTAGCACAAAAGAAATTTCCTCAAAATTTCCACTATTCATTCGATGGAATCCCAAGTTGAATCTGCCTTGAACTTCTCTTTGGTACATTTCCCTAATAGCATCCAGAGTTGCATCATACTTTGGCTGAAAGTCTATGTTTACACGTTGGCGCGAAGATGTGGATGGCACGGCATGTTATTGGCACATGTGGCATGGTTGGCATGCCTTGGCGCGGAGATCGCATGACATGCCATTGGCACATGTGGCATGGTTGGCATGCCTTGGCGCGGAGATATGCCTGGCACTGTGTGCCATTGGCACATGCGGCATGGTTGGCATGCCTTGATGCGGAGATGTTGAACGACATGCCATTGGCACATGCGGCATGGTTGGCATGCCTTGGCACGGAAAGGTTGCACGACATGCCATCGGCACATGCAGCATGGTTGGCATGCCTTGGCGCGAAGATGTGGCACGACATGCCATTGACACATGTGGCATGGTTGGCATGCCTTGGCACGGAAATATGGCTGGCACGACATGCCATTGGTACATGTGGTGCGGCTGACATGGTTGGCATGCCTTGGCGCGGAGATGTTGCACGGCATGCTATTGGCACATGTGGCATGGTTGGCATGCCTTGACGCGTAGATGTTGCACGGCATGCCATTGGCACATGCGACATGGTTGGCATGCCTTGGCGCGAAGATGTGGCACGACATGCCATTGGCACATGTGGTGCGGCCGGCATGGTTGGCATGCCTTGGCGCGGAGATGTGGCTGGCATGGCATGCCATTGGCACATGTGGTGCGGATGACATGGTTGGCATGCCTTGGCACGGAGATGTGGCTGGCACGGCATTCCATTGGCACATGTGGTGCGGCTGGCATGGTTGGCATGCCTTGGCGTGGAGATGTGGCTGGCACGACATGCCATTGGAACATGTGGTACGGCTGGCATGGTTGGCATGCCTTGGCAAAGAGATGTGGCTGGCACGGCATGCCATTGGCTTATGTGGTGCGGCTGGCATGGTTGGCATGCCTTGGCACGGAGATGTGGCTGACACGACATGCCATTGGCACACACGGTGTGGGAATTAGGGTTTGGCCTATCGAAACCCTAATTAGCATTAAAAAAAAGATACCTTGGTAATCTTCTTGCAGACATATTGAAGGGTTCAATAAATGCGCTTGGTGGAGACATTATTACTCAAGTTCTGTGACGTCACTGTCTGACTAGGTTTTTTACGATTTTAACCCTAAGCTAAAAACTACCATCAACTTTAAGCCCCATGCTTAGATTGAAACAGGGGCATTGTTGCGTGGTAAGCATAAGATGGTGATAGACGAGGACAGAATCGAAACGCAAGTCATGAAAGATGGTCATGAAGATTCGTCTAACCTTTTTCGAGAAATAAGGAGAATCCGTGATCCTTGCATTGGTAAATTCTGCTCGTGGCACTGCAGGTTAGGCCGCGGAGTGGTAGAGACGATTGCTGGCCGGGATGCAGACTGTTGGCATCGGTTTGGAAGGGAGCCGTTAGCATTGGTCGGATTGGAATGGAGCCGTCAGCATTAGTCGTCTTGGATGGAGCCGTCAGCATTGGTCGTCTTGGAATGGATCCACTTTCGTTGCGCGGCTTGGAGTTGAGCTATCTTGAGTTCCTCGGAAGGATGGCGACTGGCTTCAGATCCGTGGAAGGATGACGACCGGCTTCAGTTCCGTGGAATGATGACAACTTTGTCTAAATTAGGGTTTGGCATGACGAAACCTTAATTAGCGCCCTTTACTAGAATCGATGTAGAATTCCCGTGCGGACTCGGATTTTGACGATCCTCCCCTCCATTATAAACGGAAAAGAATTTCGTATCTCCCCCCTCGGGAATATTTAGGTTTTGAGCTCGTTCGGGAGGTGAAAACAGCTCGACAGTAAAATTCAGGAAGAATTCAAGAGGGATGTTGCGGGCCCAAGGTGGCATAGTAGCGCCCAGTCATCTATTCCCGTTCATGGAGCAAGAAGGAATCTTCATTCTGTTCAAACTCTAGAAACTCTGTCCGCATGAAAAGAGGTATCGACCCTTGTAGATGGTGGATTTTCGACAAAGGCTAAAATCGTAAAACCATATTTGTAGTACTCCTGATCCAGCAATCAGATGAGTATTGAGACTCATGTCTCTCGTCGAAAGCATGAAACCTCGTGCCACAAGAATCTCTGACTGGTAATTTTATCTCTCAGAGTATATGTGGATATGCAGTCTCTCAGCTGAGGCAACGATATATCTCATAAATATTGAGCAATTTCAGTAATTAATTCTATATAGAATCGAACGATTGGACGGCTCCTAGACAGCTTGCCTGCTAGTATAGAGCGACAACGTCTTCAGGATGCAACAATTTTTTTCCAGACTATATAAAGGAGATATGACGTTTCAACAAGCTCATATCTCTCAATTCTCAGATAATTAATGCTCCTAGACAGCATGCCTGCTAGTATAGAGCCATCAATTAATTATCTCTAATTGTTTGCTGAATATTCAGCAATATTCTACGATTTTTCGTAATATTTCGTCCCTTCAATTTGTGATTTTTTCCAGCAGAATTCCATGGGTTAGTAATAAATATTCAACGTACGGGCATCTGAGCTGCTATCGAGTAAGCCCTGACTAAAATGGTGCGAGTGTACTCAGCAATAATGCACAAACGAGCACCTGAATGCACAAACGAGCATTCCAAAGAACGAAGGAATGATGAACCTATGCAAAATAGGAAGAAAAATAATAATAATAATAAAATATTGGTAAAGGCGCTTGGGGACTGGGCCCTCCATCCGGCCGGTCACGCCGTGGCCAGTCCTATGCCCAATTTTATATTTTATCATATTTTATTATTTTCCCTGATCTCATTAAAATCCCTTCATTTGAACAAATTTCCTTCGTCTTAAGGAAACTCCCCAGTCTCATGTTGTTTCCTCGTATCAAAGAAATAATAAAATTTAGGAAAGGTGTTGCGGGACCAAGCCCACTAGCCGGTCGGCCATGCCTTAGCCGTGGACGGTCCCACACCTCATTACTCCTTATTATTTTATTATTTCCCTCATCCCATGAAAATTCCCTGATTTCATGATATTTCGTTGAATTCATGAAAATTATATAAATTAGGGAGAAAAACGCATGGGACCCGGGCTCATTGGTCGGCCGGCCATGCCCTAGCCGTGGCCGGTCCCACATACCCATGTCTTATTATTTTAATATTATTTGTTTCCTCATCTCATGGAAACTCCTTCACTTCAAGGAAACTCCCTAGTTTCAGCAAACTCCTTGAATTCATGAAATGTCCCCCAGGTCATGAAAATAATATAAAATTAGGGAAACCCATGGGACCAGGCCCTAGCCGGCCGGTCATACCCTAGCCGGTCCATCACGCCCCTTATTTTATTATTATTATTTTTTATGTTTCCTTCATCTCATGGAAACTCCTTGATCTCAACAAATTCCCTGGTTTCAACAAACTCTTGGATATTATGATATTTCCCTAAAATCATGAAAAATATTATAAAATTAAGAAAAGTGCCTTGGGACCGGGCTCTTTGGCCGGACGGCCATGCCTTGGACATAGCCGGTCCCACACTTCATGATTCCTTCATTATTTTATTATTTACTCCTTCATCTCATGAAGTTTTCCTGGTTTCAGCAAAATCCCTGATTTCTTCATAGTTTCTCAAAATGTTGCTCAAACGCACACTAGAAAATAAAAAAATTCTCAGGATTGAGACAGGGACATTATGGTGACACGGGCATGCTCCTTGACCGACCAAGGTCGGCCCTGAGGCTTGCAAAGAGTCGGTACCACGTGTTTTAACAATTTTGACGTAATTTTCTCAATTGCTCATACTGGGTCCAAATTCTTCTCAAACAACTTGGAGTTTGCTCACACTACCATCAGCTGGTCCCACGACCACCAAGGGCCGGTCCCATGACCCCTTGGTCGGTCCCTCATCTCTCCATAATCAGGTTCTACTACCTGACGCTCACACGAGCACTATTTTAATAAATGATTAAACCAGCATTTAATCATCCTTTTGGTCTTCAAGAGACTTGGGTATTTTTCTCACTTGAGCATCTGGGCTCTACATGGTCGGTTCATCACCCCATGTAGACGGTCCCTTCTTCATTTCATGAATGATGTTCAATAAATCATCAATTTATCATCAATTCAGCAGTTGATCATAATTAGGGTTTTGAATCCAAGGTTCATAATTCCAGATTCAAACGCTAATAATTTTATGTTGATCCCATGGTCAACATCCTAATTAATTACACTCGGTTCAGCTGCCAGTATTTTAGATTAATGTTTATCTTGGTCCCTGTTACCAATGATTCCTCATACGAGCAACATTCGCTCAAGTGAATAATATTTGTTCAAATTAATATTATTGGTTCAACTGTCAATATTCAATAATTCATCAAGTGAGCAATATTCACTCACACGAGCAATATTTGCTCATCTCAACAATTGACATAATTATACCTTTGTCTCAGCAGACATGTTCAATTCGTGAGTCTCAGAATATTTGCAAATCAAGTTCGACTCAGCAATACATGGACTCATCGTCCCATAAAGTCAGCAACTGACTCCACAATTACGAGATGTCAATCACGTCACATGGGGGATATTAATTAGGTTTTTGGTATGGAGGTCTACAACACGTGTGTTCATACACACTACGAGAATGTGAGCAAGTCGTGCAATCAGTTGGAGGAGTTAGCAAAGTAGTGGAGTGAAAATCAACCAAGTCTCCGCACGATGAGCAACTGGTTTTGACACGATTTCCCACTTCCCCACTCTTTGACTTCAACAACTGTCACACTTAATGGGATCAAGGTGTTTACAATTCCAGCAGTATAAATAAGTCTCTGAATCCTGATTGAAACAGACAAGAATTTCTCGACAAGTTCACACAGACAATCCTTCGTCTACACGAACTCATCGTCTGAGCAATCACTCTCAATTGAGTAAAATTCAATCATTCATAACTTTCTTACGCAGAATACACAATACACCTACAATCTCGATCACCATTGATCTCACACATTTCTCAGTTTCCCTCATACAGATCAACCCATCCTCTCTTGTGACCGAATTGACTCTGGAACAACCATTGTCTTGGTTTAGGCCAGAGTCCTACAGATTGATCTCTCGAACTTAAAGCAATCCCTTCTTGCAGTGCATCTGTGTGGGGTTGAGAATTTGCACGGTTCAAGGAGTCTCCGCACGGTCATCTCCTCAATTTCGTAAAAACCAGCAAATCGTTTTTCCCCATCTACATATTGGCGACCACAATGGGAGATTAATCTCTCGGTTGCAATCTCGGTATTCACAAAAATGGCTGGTCTTAGGTCTGGGTTAGTTACAGGTTCCAACAAAACGACGCTAGAACTTGAAACAATAACAATGAGGATATTCCGGAAACCATTCCGGCCTCTAACACTGACGGTGGTAACGTTATTCCTCCTCATGCTAACATGGAAGGTCATCCATTGTTCGGACAACATCCTGAAGAAGTCAGGGGGAATCCACCACCTACCATGGATGATCTCATCAAGGTGCAAGAGACTCTTGCAAAGAATCAAACTGACATGGCCACAACATAGAAGGAGCTATTCAATTATCTTAAGACTCTCACTGACAAGAAGTCAGAGAAGGATCAAGGAAAAGGAAAAGAAGCGGAAACATTCTCGGATGCTGATCCTGAAGTGGTTCCAATTCATACAGTGGATGACGTCCACAAAGCTACAGACGATCCAACAAATGAATCATCAAATTTCATTACTCGGGAAGATTTGGAACGACTCTTGGAGAACCATGGAAAAGACAAGAAATCACATGTACATCGTCACCAACCTCCATACCCTGCTGCTACGCAAAGGATTCCTCTTCCAAAAGGTTATACCTCTCCAACCTTCACTTTCTATGACGGAACAGGCAATGCTTGGGAGCATGTTTCTCGGTTCCTGTAATCCTTGGGTGAACATAAGCATAACCATGTGGTTCGCCTCAAGGAATTTTCAAAATCCTTGAAAGGCATGGCATACACCTGGTACAACAACATCACACCAGGAACTATCAACAATTGGGGAGAAATGATTAACGCCTTCTACAGAAAGTACTTCTTTGTGTCAGAGAAAGTTACTCTCTCTGATCTTGGAAGAATGTTTCATAAGAACAATGAACATCCCGATGACTACGTGAAGAGATTCAGATTTCAGGTCCTGTATTGTCATGATCCAAACGTCACGGAGCAACAACTGGTAGACTTGTATATCAACGGCATGATCCAGGTCTATAGAGTTTTATTGGAAAATCTTCGTTTCCACACTTTCTCAGAGCTCCATGAAGCGGCGAAGAGATCGACAACTACTGCACCTGCTTTTCTGGAAAGAACAAAAGTTACAAAGGCTGAGGAACCACGGGACGCTCGAGGTAGCAAACGTCTGATAAACAAGCAGTAAAATCTCCAACCTTCCACAAGCGCTATCGCAGAAGGGAGCAAACGTAAAGCCGAACCACCACGCAAGCATACCTCCAATCCTTCAAAAGCACAAAGGAAGGATAAGTAAGATGCACAAGCCTCTGACCAGCGCACATGGACACCTGATCAAGACGCACCTGAATTTCCCCTTTCCATTGAAGAAGTGATCGAGCTCCTGGATGCTTGGATCCAAGATGGTGCAATCAAGTTGCCATATGTCAAGAAGGAACCAACTGAAGAAGAAATGGAAAGTCCTCGTTACTGTCGCTTCCACAGGTTCGTCAATCATCGCACCAGTGACTGCAGAGTCTTGAAACGCATTTTCATGGAAAAGGTTGAATCAGGAGAGCTCAACTTGGGGACTGAAGGAGTGCACAAAGACCCTCTCCCAGTCAGGAATTTCTTCATCTCCGAACAACCAGTTAAAGAAGCAGTTCAGTCATTGATCGAGCATGTCTGTGAATTGATTTATCTGTCGAAAGCGCAAAGGGGATACATGTTCATGGCTTTGAACCATATAGTATCCGGGAAATGTTTACTGATTCCAGAAGTATCTCCTGAGCCTCCAGCCACCGACAAAGAAATGTATAACTGGGGAATGCTCACCACAGTGTATGTCAAGGGAAATGAATTCAAAAGAGCATTCGTTGATGTTGGTACTGCCATCAACATCATTCCTTTGAAAACTCTCAGAGCTGCTGGCATCACTCAACAAGAAGCTACTCATGCTCCCATGTCAATCAGGGATCACGAAAGGACACTCAGAGATGCGTACGGCTACATCACCCTTAAGATCAGAGAAAACTCGGTTTGTACTGAAGCCAAGTTTTATATAATCCGGGAATATCCAGGATATAACATGATTCTTGGACGACCTTGGGTTCATGCTGGAAAAGTGACTCTAATGCCTTCAATTGAAGAAAGCTCTGACTCAGAAGAAATAGAAGATATTTCATCATTCGAACACCTGAAGGAAGTTAAATCTTTGGTGGAATTGGCACAGAAACCTGGAGAAAGTGCACACTCTTTCATCGAAAGGTTCCGTGCTCAAGAAAGTCTAGTTCCCCTTCGTGCGCCTATACTACCAATGTTTAATTATGTTGCTATGGTTCGAGGACTTATTCCCACTAACAACTTAGCAATCACAAAAAGCTACGAGTGGATATCTTCACCTCAAAAATATTACACCAAATGGTTGAGCACAGAGCCCCTTCAAATCGATCATTCTATCAAGAGGTTCATTGATGAAGATATGGCTAAGCATGACAGACAGTACTCTGGATACTCCTCTTTGCATGAGTGTCCATATGTGCCACAGCCTTGGAATCTCGCCACACGAGGAGTTCCGAATCATTAGAAGATATTCAAGGCGCGTACAACTAAGCCTAACAAATTTTGTGAAGGAGACCTAGTTCTCAAAGAAACTCAGCGCAACCTCCACTCTGCAAGAAATTCCAATTGGAAAGGGCCATTTGTGGTTGCTAAGTCCATGACCTGGGGGTACTACAGGTTGATCAACACAAATGGTAGGACCCTACCAGTAATCCACGAAAATTGGCTTAAGGCATTTGACGCATGAAATTATTGGACGTCTGAAGTACTAGGCGTTTGAGCATTCATGACGCCTAGGATTTGGCATTTAAGATTTTCTTTCATTTTATTTCCATTTCTCCAAAACGTTTGCAATACTTGCATTCAGTATTTGAATTCAGCAATTTATTAAAATTTAGTTCATTTTACTTAAAGAAAATCTCTATCAAATCCAAAAGAAAATCCCTAATCCAAAACCAATCAATATCAAAACCAAAATAAAACCTCACATCTCTCAGAAGTTCAAGAGTTCAGAAGTTCAAGATATTATGAAAATAAATCAAAGGAAGTCAGCAAAGAATGACTTTTTCTCCTCTGCATCCTTCAAGATTTGCAAAGCCGCCTTCTCCAGGTTCAGCGCCTCGGTCAGCTTAGCAATCTTTTCCTCCTTCTCCATCACAGCATTATTGGGTAATGGTATGTTATTCTCACATGAATCCTTAATAGCATTTATTTTATTACGAAGCCACTTCACGTTGAATCCAAGTGTTTCAGAATTCTCCAAGTTGAACTCCCAATCAAAGAGTACATCTGGAGTCACAATATTTCTAGCCCTGGCGCATATATCACTTACAACACGTAAGATGAAACTTACTTGCATTGTTAAAGCATAAGCACTTCCAGGATCTCTAGTAACGATGATGTGACCAAACTTCCTCCATATCTTCTCGTACAAGCCTGCATATCCAATAGGAATGCTGAATCCACTAACTAGTTCATGGTATGGGAGTGATGCATCAAATGGAGGATCAAAATCAACTCCTGCACTTTGATATTCATGCACCACTATGCGATTCTCAATTACTGGAGCACCTTCTACGGTCATGGCAACAATTTCTTCAGTCTCCTCTCCTTGTGGATCAGTTTCTTCTATTACTGGAGTGGCAACACTTGAAGTTTCCATAACTTCAGTGACAACTCTCTCATGGACTCGAAGTTCAGGGATGGTTGTCTCATCATCAATAACTCTAGGTCTGTTTGAATTATCCTTATTAGTTTCAGTATCCTCAACTTAGGTATTTGGCACCTAATACGAAGATTAATGAGTTTAGAGCAATCTAAACATGGAAACCAAATGGGATCATAAACTACAACATACAAGCAGCCCAACATCATCAAAATTCATCATTATGCATTCAAGACACGAACAAATAGCATAAAGGTCATGAAACACGTTTTACGCCAAGCTCGTCTGAAGAGATTTTACTGTGCCTTGTACAAGACGACGAACTGGGAGCAATTTACAAGGAATCTGAGGATGACTTATATATCATTCTATTAGTATTGATGTTCTCTACAACATATCAAAATTTCATAACAATCTGATGAACGAGCAAGGAGGTGTGGTCAAAATGTTGGACAACATGCAGTCTGAAAAAGTTCTGAAAGTCTTCTGGAAGTTTACTGTTTCGAACTTTTAAGGTCCTACACATGCTCAAAACTTAAAAAGATTTTGTGATAAATCTTGGAAATTTTCATGGCTTGAAGATACATATGCACACCTTGAAAATCCGGCATCAGACGAAGATTTAATGGCGGTTTTGCTAAAGGACTGAGTTCTGAATTTTCTGGTGACGTATTTCGGCAAAGTTTTTCATATATGCACATGGGTTATCTTTTATTCATCCATAATTCAAAAATTTTATCTATGGTCCATAGATAAAATTCAAGTAAAATACTTACTTGAATGGTTTCTGAAACGTTCAAAAAATCAGAATTGCCCGTATCAACATCAAGAGTGTCATTACTTCCGTTCGGTTTTGAACCCTGGGAGTTTTCTTTATCTCCACCCTCCGAAGGTGAACGAGCATCAACACTCTCCACTTCCACGGCGACATCCTCCTGAACATATCCTCAAACAATTAGTATTTGATCTACAAAGCATCATATCTGGTTATGTGGAGGAGTACTCACTGATAGACGCATTTATGTGTCTATTTTGTTCTCAATGTTCTGTATTGTTAGACTCGATTAAATACTTATTGTGTTATTTTATATTTTTGTAGAAGTTTTTGGAAAAATAAGCTCTTGCGGCGAAATTGGCTCGAAAAGTGGTGTTTTACACCCTAGGATAGAGTACTAAAGACACCCCAGAAATGCACCTGAGGAACCCAGAAAAAGTGTTGGAAACACCCCAGAAAAATTACTAAAGGCACACCAAGGGACATGTGTTATTCGGACTCCAGCAACGGATAAGGGGGCGACCACTGGATAAGGGGTGACCTTCTTCACAAATTCAAAAAAATATTTTGGCGGGAAAATATTTGCTCTTCACTGGAAGATTTTCTCGATTGCATTTGGACGTGATTTTGTGCGATTCGATCGATGAAACTTTGTGGAAAGATGTAATATATCATAACAGAGCTGGTATGGGTGATTGTTTCGACTGAATTTGGCTGGATAATCACGTGGAAGAAATCAGGGAAACACGGGTTTGAAAATGATATTCACGGATTTTCAGCAAGTTTGATGTGTGCTGCTCGTGTTTGGATGACACTTAGTCATTGAAGATGCGTGTAGAAGCTAATTAAGGAAGTATCAGAAGCTGTTTACGCGTGGAGAATCATTTCAGGGAAGAAAATATTCGGAAAATATTTTCTTTTAACACCGAGTAATGGAGGATCATGGAGAGTTAATGAGCGTGATTTCTTGTCGCGGTTGGGTATAAATAGGTTCCCTGGGTGTCCTAGAAGGGGTGTCGAGAGTTTGGGGTCGATAGGAGAGCTCAGGAGCGAGAAATCAAGAGTTGATGAAACTCTATTTCTGCTCCTGCTGATGATGAAGAACACCAAGAACACGAAGAACAGACTCGCAGGGACAGTCGTTTATCAACAGTGAAACAGACTCACAGGCATGGGTCGTAGGTGCGGGTCTTAGAACCACAACGACAATAGCACTTATCTTTTATCGTTCTTTTGTGACGCTTCCTGTGGGTCGCACATTAGCTGTTTACACCATTTTCTCTTCTTCTCTTCATTGTAAACACCATTTGAGCAATAAATAAATATTTTGAGCGTGTTTTTATCATGATGAGCTAAACCCAACACTGGGACGACAGAGGAAGGTGAATTTCATACACGGGTAAATTTATTTTATTCTTTCTTATGACTTTTGCATTAATTTAAAATTGAAATATGATTTGAATTAATTGGTTGTTATTTAATTTGATGATGTATGCTTAGCTTAGGTGTTTTGATACATCATGCTTAGGACTTACAATCGATGTTTTGAGAATCTATCTTGGCAAAATCAGAGTCCATGTTAATTTTATTGAGTTTTAAATTGTCAAAGAATATATGAATGACCCCTGTGTAGTGAATTCGGCCAAATCCTTAGTCCCAGTACCTCTCGCCCATTGTTAATATTTTTTGTATATATATTTTTTTATTAAATCTAAAAATTCAATTTCCTTCACAAGTCTGAAACGAATCCTATTTACTACAACCCCATCAAAAATCTTAATCATTTTGGCGCCGCTGCCGGGGAGTAGTTGCAAAATACTCTCTGAATGATATCTTTTTGTACATAATTTTATTTTGTTTTTCTTTTAGATTTTTTTTGGTTCTTTTTACGCATTTTATTTGTTTTTTTAGGTACCTTAGCCTTAAGTGTTGTGGGCGAAAAGAAAGTATGCACTCGCAAGCCTTTTTCAAGAGCCACTCGGAAGATCCATTAGAGGTTTGCTTAGCTCATTTTGGGTATGGTTTTGATGATGATAGTGTTATTTGTGAAGTCAATGCTTTTTTAGATTCCACACCGCTACTAGACACTAATAAATGGAAGCCCAAGATAGAACCTTTAATTCTTCCCGAGTTTCGACTAGTTCCATTAGTTGAGAAAGCTATGACCTTGACCTTTAATAATGAAACCGTTGTAGATGATAATGGGCCAATTAGTCACGATATCATTGTTCCGTTGAACACTTGTTTCTCATATCGTGATTTTCTAAAAGCTTATGTGAATGTTCCGTATAAGACCGAGTTCAGTTTTTGCTCTCTGGGTACTAATCATCATTGCTGCAGGATCATCTTTTCATCAAAACTAATTAGTTGGGTTGATCCCCAACTTTTCAGACTGTATATATATGATTTGCAGCGTACTTTGGGGTACCAACCTCATCTTGTTTGAGAACGTGCTACTGAAAGCAGGGAAACAAAAACATTTCGCTTCATGGGAGTCAACCCATCAGATTTGTTCCCTCTACTCTATCTCTTACTTTTTTTATTTTTATTTTTATTGTTGCATTTCCCATCTTAATTTTTACGTTGGATGACTCAGTTACATTGAGGACAATGTAATGTTTAAGTGTGGGGGAGTGGTTATTATCCATATTTTTGCAAAAAAAGAAATTTTTTTTGCATAATATCTCTGTTTTACTCGAGGGCTAGCAAAATATAAGTGTGGGCTGTTGATAAGCATGTAAATGCTACATTTTATACCCATATTTATATTAGTTAGGATAAAATATTTTAGTTACTAATACTATTTTAGTGCTTTTGTAGAAAGTACAAGTGAATTCAATCATCCATTGAATAAACAGCAACATGTGAGACTTAATGGTGTTTGCGACAAAAATGGAAAAATGTGGTTGGTCTGGTACTTCCATATATCAGCAACCACAATGATGAAATATGTTGGCCTGGTATTTCTATATATCAGAAACACTTATTATGCTGGCCTGGAATTTCCATGTATCAGCAACTTATTATGCTGACCTGGTATTTCTATATATCAGCAGCATTTACTATGCTGGTCTGGTATTTCTATATCAGCGTCACTTATTATGCTGGCCTGGTATCTCCATATATCAGCAGCACTTATTATGCTGGCCTGGTATTTCTATATATCAGCAGCACTTATTATGCTGGCTTGGTATTTCCATGTATCAGCAGCCGGGTTGGCATGGTATTTCCATATATCAGCAACCCAATGATGAAATGGGTTGGCCTGGTATTTCCATATATCAACAACCACAATCACAAAAAATGACAAAATGTAGTTGGCCTGATATCTCCATATATATCAGCAGCATAAAATTGTTTCATAGACGAGGCACAAACGCAACAAATTTGAAATCAAAATGGGGTTGGCACATGCAAACTGAAAATGAGAAGTATTTTATCTTTCTTACTTTATTACAAATATATTCCACTGGGAAAGATAATTTATTTGCCATGTGAAGAATTAATTGAGGAATATTTACACGTGAGATTATTTTGGAAATAAAATAATTTTTTCTTCATTTGGGAGATTTTGGAAATAAGGAGAGTTTATTATTTCATTGGAAGAACGAGGTGGCAATACTATTTGGGGAAAGATACTGATGACGACATCAACTTATATGCAAGATATTTCATAGAATAATTTATTTTGATACTTTGTTTAATGAAATAAAAGAAAGGGAAGTTGTATAAGAAGGGGGTGGACTATTTGAGAGGGGGGCACCCAGCTACAGGGCCGCAACGAAGGAATGGTTTTGAAGTTTTGTTTTCGATTCTTCATTTTTCATTAGCTAGAATTTAATTTTAATATGTTTATGGCTTTTGAGAAAGCCATTTCTAGCTAGTGTTATGTTAGGGTTTAGGTAGAAACCAATAAATTGTGTAAACGCTATATTTATATGCTCAATAATGATTTGAATGACTAGTATTTTTTCTTCATTTAGCTTGGTATTTTATTGTTCATGTGATTTCATTGATTATTTATGCTTTTCAATTGATATGGCGTGCTTTGGTTAAATCCTTTGACGTGATATGCTTTAGGATTGATAGGTAATGCTTTAAAATCACTATTCATGAAGCGAAGAAAAGTATGGCGGAGAAACAATATTTGAAATGCATGAAATTTATTTTTAACGATTAGTAGAATTTACATAATTAATTGGTGGAAACCGAAGACCCTAATAACCCACGCTCATTTTGTTTATCTTTAAATTATTTATCATTTCATTTTGTTATGAATTTCTAAAAATCCTTAAAACATTATCTTGTTGATTACTTAATTTTTGGTATTAGTTGGTAGAGTATCTCACACTCCTCGTGGGAACGAACCGCATTTGCTATCTATATTACATTTGACCTGTGCGCTTGCGGATAAAACGAGGTTTCATTTAATCATTAATTTTGGTTATATAAAATCTACATCACTCACGTCATTCTCTTCTTCAACATTCAAGTCAGAAACCTCTTCCCATCAACAGAGAATTGAAGACCATCAATATTTTTTGGAGAAAAGTTCTGTAACCAAATAATGAATGTTGGTTTACGATCCTAATAATACGGATAAGAAAAAGTCACGGCGGAAAAGTGTTGACAACTCACCAAGGAAACAACTGGGGACTTTACGATGTTAGGAAACAACTTAAAATTCTTGTTCCTGCCTTCTCCACCGTGAATGACTGTTTCTACTTCCGAGAAGGTTACTTCAATTTGAGGTCTCACAACGCGACCCTCCTGCAAAAGAGAAATTAGTACAACAATCGGAAAGGCAATTATTTTAATCCCACTATGCAAAAGATACATACTGGTGAACATCCTGGAGATACTTTTCGTTTATCGCCGCCGCCAGAGATATGTTTCAATCTTGGTCGAGAAGCAATCATCTCAGCTGAAGGAGGCTCTTTCACTAAAGGTTGGCTGATTTTTACAAAGTCGCGCAAACGCTCAAGTTTTTGATCCCATAAATCTATGTAACCCGGAGTTACATATGTGATTCGTTCAGAACAAGGGAACCAATAAGAGCTTCCTTCCACATGTGTGCGATCTAAACAAGTCATAAGCTGCTCCACTGATGGTTTCCTCCTTCGAAAAGTTGGAACACATTGATCCATACCCATTTGACGAGATGCTCTATCGATGTTGTATTCTTCTACTAAAAATCCTCCGTACATTGCTGATATCAAATTACCTGGAGTACAACTCAACATAAAGGACCTCTCGCCGTCGCTCAAGTCAGCACCGGATTTCAAAGTCATACTATCTTCAATATTGAAGGTTGACAACTGAGAAACATAAGAAGGAACAGACACTCAGGGGCGAAAATTAAACTCAGATTCATTGTCTAACACATCAATGAAACGTGTCTTGGATTGGGTTTGCTTTGTAGACCATCACATAATGCTGGCATTGTCATTCTCAGGGAAAATGCGACGAGAATCAGCAGCGTTCAGCCCTTGCAAGATACTACGAGGAATAGGTTCATAATTCTTGAAACGTTCCCACATCAAGGCTTGAAGAAACATCGTGTTGGCGTAGCATTCAATCTTCATGAAACCATGCGAAATGCTGGAGTATATAACCAAGAAGTCAAGGTTAGAATACAAAGAACCCAGGAACAGACTACCTATGGGAAGTTGTTCACCTTGAGACATCTTAACGGCAAGGGGGACTACAAATGGATTTAGCAAAGTCCCAACATCCTCAAACATGTCCCTAGACAACCATAAACACAAGAGCGCAACAATGGATAACATACCATCGACGGGTCTATCAAGAGGAGTATCTATCAGCCACCAGTGTGTTAACCAGTGGGCACAACAACATTTGCCAGACGCTTTATTAATTTTCTTCATTTAGGCTGTTAAGATGTTGGAAACTGCCGCCTCCTCTGTCGAAAGCTTTCCAGAAAAGTTACCTGTGATTGGGAGATGCAACAAAGCAACTATATCCTCCAAAGTGATGGTAAACTCTCCCCATCTGCATATGAAGGTATGGGTTGGAATGCACCATCGAGAAAGAAGATCTACATATGAAGGTATGGGTTTGATATAAGAGTTAACACTCCAAATTAGTTCGTTCTTTGAAACCTGCAATAACGAACAAAACATTATCATTTGAAAATGGGAACTGATTTTTCATAAAATCATGAACATAATTTTCATAGTATAAACATCCATAGCTGGACTATGAACTTTACACCAAGACAATATTTCATCATAAATAAATTGTCTAATTTCGAGGGTTACTCAAAATCCATGTTTTGATTTTACGATATAAAAATTAACGTGAATAACTCACGTAAATTTTCAATTTTTATCTAACGTGAGCAAACTCACGCAAATAAATATATGGCATTATATGTGTCACGGTTTCAAAAAAAAAATCCAGGTCACGATTCCTTAAAAAAATCTCCTTTCCTTCGTACGAGCATTTTTCTTTGAAACAAAGGTTTATTTCGGTTTTGTGAAAAGTTCACACCTTTTAAAATAAAGTTTTGGTTTCCATGAAAGCTCATAAACAAAATTTTATCATTGGACACAAGTATATTTCAAAAGAAAAATATTTCTCGGGTTAGATATTATTGCTAGTCTCTTGAACTAATGATCGAACGAACGTATGTTTAATAAAATAAGGGTTTCCAACAAAACTCACCCTCGTATATACACATGTATATAATTTTAACATGATCAATGCATGAACAACTCATGAAATCAGCAATCAAAAAAAAAAAATATTTTTGCCGCGTACCTGATCGGCGCCGGCCGGACGGTGGTGGCACTCTGGCAATTCTTTTTTTTCCTTCTGTTGACGAGAAGGAGGTGAGGTGATGAAGGTGGTGGTTGGTTTTTGGTGAAATAAAATAAATGGAAAAGGATTATTCCCTTTAATATCAAGTTTTATTTCCAAGACCTAATTTCACAAGGATTTCCTTATTCGGGCCCGAACCGTGAATCCCAAACCGACCAAGGTTTCATCACCAAATCAGCGGTTCTACACCAATTTATGATCATTGGACGATGCTCTATCATTCCACTGGGATCTTCGTTCAAGCCGTGGTTCACTCGCGCAATTGAAAATCCGGTAACGTTTTATCTTACGACTAAGTTCAAGTATTTATTTCGTTCATAACTGGAAAATCACCATCCAGTGATGACTGAGGAACATGACTGTCCCTCATTAAGCAGGGGAATTAATGTAGATGGTGGATTTTCGACAAAGGATAAAATCGTAAAACCATAATTGTAGTACTCCTGATCCAACAATCAGATGAGTATTGAGACTCATGTCTCTCGTCGAAAGCATGAAAGCTCGTGCCACAAGAATCTCTGACTGAGAATTTTATCTCTCAGAGTATATGTGGATATGCAGTCTCTCAGCTGAGGAAACAACATATCTCATAAATACTGAGAAATTTTAGTAATTAATTCTATATAGAATCAAACGACTGGACGGCTCCTAGACAGCTTTCCTGCTAGTATAGAGCGACAAAGTCTTCAGGATGCAACAATGTTTTTCCTGACTATGTAAAGGAGATATGACGTTTCAACAAGCTCATATCTCTCAATTCTCAGATAATTAATGCTCCTAGACAGCATGCCTTCTAGTATAGAGCCATCAATTAATTATCTCTAATCGTTAACTGAATATTCAGCAATATTATACAATTCTTCTTAATATTTCGTCCCTTCAATTTGTGTTTTTTCCCAGTAGATTTCCACGGGTTAGTGATAAATATTCAACGTACGGGCATCTGAGCTGCTATCGAGTAAGTGCTGACTAAAATGGTGCGAGTGTACTCAGCAATAATGCACAAACGAGCACCTCGATGCACAAACGAGCATTTTAAATCACGAAGGAACGATGAACCTATGCAAAATATGAAGAAAAATAATAATAATAATAAAATATTGGCAAAGGCGCCTGGGGATTGGGCCTGCTGACCGGCCGGTGACGCCATGGCCAGTCCTACGCCCAATTTTATATTTTATCATATTTTATTATTTTTCCCCGATCTCATGAAAATCCCTTCATTTGAAAAAATTTCCTTCGCCTTAAGGAAACTCCCCAGTCTCATAGTGTTTCCTCGTATCAAAGAAATAATAAAATTTAGGAAAGGTGTTGCGGGACCAAGCCCACTAGCCGGCCGGCCATGCCTTAGCCGTGGCCGGTCCCACACTTGATGACTCCTTATTATTTTATTATTTCCCTCATCCCATGAAAATTTCCTGATTTCATGATATTTCGCTGAATTCATGAAAATTATATAAATTAGGGAGAAAAATGCACGGGACCCAGGCTCATTGGCAGGCCGGCCATGCCCTAGCCGTGGCCGGTCCCACATGCCCATGTCTTATTATTGTAATATTATTTGCTGCCTCATCCCATGAGAACTCCTTCACTTCAAGGAAACTCCTTAGTTTCAGCAAACTCCTTGAATTCATGAAATCTCCCTCAGGTCATGAAAATAATATAAAATTAGGGAAACTCGTGGGACCGGGCCCTAGCCGGTCCCACACGCTCCTTAATTTTTTTTTTATTATTTTTTATGTTTCCCTCATCTCATGGGAACTCCTTGATCTCAACAAATTCCTTGGTTTCAACAAACTCTTGGATTTTATGATATTTCCTTAAAATCATGAAAAATATAATAAAATTAGGAAAAGTACCTTGGGACCGAGCTCTGTGGCCGGACGGCCATGCCTTGGCCATATCCAGTCCCACACTTCATGATTCCTTCATTATTTTATTATTTACTCCTTCATCTCATGAAGTTTTCCTGGTTTCAGCAAAATCCCTGATTTCTTCATATTTTCTCAAAATGTTGCTCAAACGCACACCAGAAAATATCAAAACTCTCAGGATTGAGACACGGATATTATGGTGACACGGGCATGCTCCTTGACCGACCAAGGTCGAACCTGAGGGTTGCAAAGAGCCGGTACCACGTGTTTTAACAATTTTGACCTAATTTGCTCAATTGCTCATACTAGGTCCAAATTCTTCTCAAACAACTTGGAGTTTGCTCACACGACCATCAGCTGGTCCCACGACCACCAAGGGCCGGTCCCATGACCCCTTGGTCGGTCCCCCATCTCTCTATAATCATGTTCTACTACCTGACGCTCACACGAGCACTATTTTAATAAATGATTAAACCAGCATTTAATCATCCTTTTGGTCTTCAAGAGACTTGGGTATTTTTCTCACTTGAGCATATGGGGCTCTACATGGTCGGTTCATCATCCCATGTAGCCGGTCCCTTCTTCATTTCATGAATGATTTTTAATAAATCATCAATTCAGCAGTTGATCATAATTAGGGTTTTGAATCCAAGGTTCATAATTCCAGATTCAAACGCTAATAATTTTATGTTGATCCCATGGTAAATATCCTAATTAATTACACTCGTTCAGATGCCAGTATTTTTAAATTAATGTTTATCTTGGTTCTGTTACCAATGATTCCTCAGACGAGCAACATTCGCTCAAATGAACAATATATGTTCATATTAAGAATATTGGTTCAACTTTCAATATTCTATAATTCATCAAGTGAGAAATATTCGCTCACACGAGCAATATTTGCTCATCTCAACAATCGACATAATCATACCTTTGTCTCAGCAGACATATTCAATTCGTGAGTCTCAGAATATTTGCAAATCACGTTCGACTCAGCAATACATAGACTCATCGTCCCATAAAGTCAGCAACTGACTCCACAATTACGAGATGTCAATCACGTCACATGGGAGGATATTAACTAGGGTTTTGGTCTGAAGGTCTACGACACGTGTGTTCATACACAGTACGAGAATCTGAGCAAGTCGTGCAATCAGTTGGAGGAGTTAGCAAAGTAGTGGATGGTAAATCAACCAAGTCTCTGCACGATGAGAAACTGGTTTTGACACGATTTCCCACTTCCCCACACTTTGACTTCAAAAACTGTCACACTTCATGGGATCAAGGTGTTTACAATTCCAGCAGTATAAATAAATCTTTAAATCCTGATTGAAGCATACAAGAATTTCTCGACAAGTTCATACAGACAATCCTTCGTCTACACGAACTCATCGTCTGAGCAATCACTCTCAACTGAGTAAAATTCAATCATTCAGAACTTTCTTACGCAGAATACACAATACATCTATAATCTCGATCACCATTGATCTTACACATTTCTCAGCTTTCCTCCTACAGATCAACTCATCCTCTCTTGTGACTGAATTGACTCTGGAACGTCCATTGTCTTGGTTTAGGCCAGAGTCCTACAGATTGATCTCTCGAAATTAAAGCACTCCCTTCTTGCAGTACATCTGTGTGAGGTTTAGTATTTGCTCGGTTCAAGGAGTCTCCGCACGGTTATCTCCTCAATTCCGTAAAAACCAGCAAATCATTTTTCCCCATCTACAACCCTCTTATGTTGCTCGTCTGGATCCGTACTTTCGTCTACAGTGTATCTCTATTGGATTCCAAAATTCACCAAAACTCCACTGCATTCTTGGGATGGATGGATAAAATATATGCTCGACAACGATCATGTCAGGGATAATCTTGGATATTGTTGTTGCGTTGTCGGTCCATCCTTAACTTTAGGTTGTTCAGTGTTTGGACCTTCTGATCGCGATGATGATATGTTGTGGATGATTGTATGGTAGAAATATTCCGAAGACACAAGATGAAATAGATGAGCTGCGAGACATGCTGTTGCCGATGTGCCGTTATCAAGTCTTCAAGGAATTTGTTCCAAGAGACATCCTTTGAACCAGCTTCTGAATCTTGGACTATCGTATGGAATGGGATACGGTGAGAAGTCCCCAGTTATATTTCTGTTAGATCCGATGGCATGGCCGAATATGTGAATATATATTTGTGGCGTGCTTTTGGAGTCTTCGATGCACATATACGGCTTCATGTTGAGAAATTCCTGCGGCTCGTAAAACTTCGGCAGCGATGATGTTGAAATCAGAAATAACCAGGTTGAGGGGAGTGAAAGCGTACCCTGATGGTAGTCCGCATGTGTAGCCTACTTTCATCGCATCGCCTTGAATCCATGTTCACAGGATTTGATACAAGCTTATTGTACTCTTCTGGATGTGACGCTGGGATGCACATGAACGAAATATTCTGGATAGCGAGGAAGTACGAATGAGAGAGTTATGTTGTTTATCGTGGCTCCCTCTGTTTCTTCAAGAAAATGTTTCAGCCGTGTCTCTGGAGTTATCTCATGAGTCTTTGATGGTCGTCGGGATAGACTGCGATGAGCAGTCCCTAGTCGCATTTTTCTTTAGTTTCTGAAGTTGTTTTCCTCTGAGCAGGCTTGGGATCCGTCGCGTCCTTGTAAAGTGTTGAAGGCATCTTCTAAACAGAGAGGTGATGATATTCTTGCGCTACACCCTTGAAGAGTAGATGACCTTGTTGTGGATATGGCCTTTTGGTTGACTGTGTCTTCTGAGCTTTGACTGTGAAGGGATTCCGTATAGATCCCCAGTCCCCAAGTATGGTTTACATGTTTCCATCTTGTATGGCCAGTGGGTTGACCATGATAAAGACATCACCATCGGCGTTCCTACTGGTGATTTTGTTACTTCTTCCACGTGATACTAAAATATGGAGGAGTACAAGTTACTTTTGTAGTGCTTGATGCTGCGGTGAAGCTCTGACTGGTACCAATAAATGAGCGGCAACAGTTCTTGGTAGCATATGTAATCAGAAGAGACTACATTATCGTGGGAACAAAGTAGGTTGGATGGAATTATATGGGAATCCATGGAAGTAAAAGGATTGGTTGGATGCGTAAGCGAGCAAACCGTCCATGGTCACGAATTTTGGCGGGATGGATCAAAAGGCTTTTGTATTTCCATCAAATCAACAGTGGTAAAAGGAGGTCGGCTTCTTCCGGCTCTTCCAGTATCTTGCCCTGATGGTGGAGTAGCATTGTCTCTGGTGACGGTTGGAGCTTTCATACTTGAAGAAACGTTGGGGTGGCGGAAGCGGCTCTGGTTCTGGTGATCGTAGGTGTATCGTGCAGAGATGGCGCGGTCTTGATCACGGAGTGCTAGAGCCATGGCGCTTTTTCGAAGGGTGAGGATGGCGCTGCTTTGGCTGGTTGTGAAGCGGAGAAGATGGCGCTGGAAGGGTGCAAGCTTTTAGCGCTGGAAAGGATGCAAGCTGCTGGCGATGAAAAGATGCAAGTTGTTAGCGCTGGAAGGGTGCAAGCTTTTAGCGCTGGAAAGGATGCAAGTTGTTGGCGTTGGATCGTCTTGGAATGGGCACTGGCTTGGCGTGGGTGCTGGCTTGGATTTGGTATGGCCCGGACTGTTGGATGGGCATGGTACAGACTGTTGGATTGGCATGGCGCTGGATTGACACGGCGCTGGCTTGGCGTGGCGCGGATTGTTGGCTTGGCACGACACTGGCTTGGCGTGGCGCGGACTGTTAAGCACCGTGAGGCTTGTTCTTGCGGGCCCAGTTGTCTCTTTCCGTACGTAGCTCAAATAGGAAATCTTTCCCTTATTCAAATTCTAAAGGGGTTGGCTCTCTTTTTTTTTGAAAGGCAAACAAAGCGCCTGGTTTATAGTTTTATCTGAATTGATAGATAACTGTTATCTACGAGGGTTTTGGATTATTCTTTTGGAATGAATTGTTTTAGAATAATGTTGTTTTGGTTATGACTGTAAGTAGCATAAGTACCCCGGGAAAGCTATGGAATTGTGAATGTTGTGTGACAGTAGAAAGCATGAAATGAAACATGGGAACAATATGGCTATCGGTTTTTATCATCTCTGTGAAGATTTGAAGTAGTAGACCATGTATTTTACCTAATAAGACTTACTCGGGTTTTTTGGATCTCCTAACGGAACTGTATCTCCCGGGTGTAAGTCCGAGTTTTGCGGGAAGCACCGCCGTGATTGTGGAAAGTCCCCAGTCTCCCCTGAGCCACCTGATAACCGAGTCGTCGATCCCTGGGTGGATCGTTTGATTCTACCATCTTGGAAGTCCCCGGTCACCTCTTGTCGTGTCATGACTGGTAACTGAGTCGCCTGGTAACTGTGTCGCCGATCCCTGAACGGATCGTTTGATTCTACCATCTTGAGATCTGCATTTGAAAGATGAAATCAGGAACCGAAAGTTGATATTTTAACCGAGATATTAATCTCCCAATGTGGTCGCCAATTGTTTGAGGGTGAAAAGAGTTTCTGCTGATTTTGGTAATTTCGGGTGTGTGGGTGAGAAACGAGTCTAAACCCTAAACAATGTACTGCAAGGGAGTACTTTGATTCGAGAGATCAATCTGTACAAATCCGGCCTAAACCAAGAAATAGTCGTTCCATAATTGATTCGGTCACAAAGTGAAGGAGAAGGGTTGGTCTTGGGGAGGGAAGCGAAGAGAGTGTTGAGATCAGAATAGTTGATTCTAGGAGAGCGGTTGTTTGGCGACTTGTATCAGAAAGTGGAAAGCTAACAGATGTGAAAGCTAACAGGTGAGTTCTAAGTGTTGTATCTTCTGACCAAAACTTGTGCTTTGGTGGAAATAGGTGAGACCTATTTATTCAAGTCGCAACGAAACGTACCCTGGTCTCGTGAGAATTGGAAACAGTTTGAGTAAATGGAAGGAAACGGTAATGGGTAATGCCTGGAATTGATGTTTCCATAATTAAGGAAACGTTTCACCGTTACTCCTTATATTTACTAACCGCCTCATTCTTATGACACTTTCTTATAACGGGCGTAGTGTACGCCGCACGCTGTAAACCGCCAAACCAATACCCTAATGAGCATCCCCCAGTTTGTGACATGTGTTGATGTCTCGAGTGTTTTCATGGAAAACATGTAGCATGTTGTTGTTGTTTGGCAAGTTGATCTTGGGAGACTTGCCGGCTCGGTGGTGACCCTCGACGGTCGAGATTTTGCATCTTGAGAGGAAGGGTAGCCGTTGATTATTGCAATCCTTCGTTTGGTAGGCAGCGGCATGAAAGCATGGCCGACATGGCTTTGACATAGTTAGGCGTGGCCAAGCTAGGATTTTGGTATAGTTTAGGCGCGTCCAAAAACTAGGGTTTTGGCATAGCTTAGGCGCGGCCAAAATTAGGGCTGGGCGTTGGGCCAAAGGTTGCCACGCGTTAGCTGGTGACCTTGGACGGCTAAGATCTGCATATTAGATGGAAGGGTGGCCTTTGATTGTTGCAACTCTTCGTTTTGGTAGCCAGCGGCGTGAAGGAAAGACTGTCATGGTTTAGGCGCAGCGGTGTGGCTGGCATGGTTGGCATGCCTTGTGAAAAAGCGGGGGTCTAACAACACCACCCAATATTTCGCTTAGCAATTTGTATGGACTAACTCCAATATACTTTGCTAGAGAATCAACTAGACAGTCAGACTCAATCTAGATTAAAGTATATCGAGGAGTTAATATCTCTCTCTTAATTTGATTTTTACTCAAGCTAATAACAATCAACGAGTCTTTATCGAATACAAGGAATAAGATGGATGGTACCAAAAACCACTGTCCAAGGATCAATCAATATCAATCAACAACCAAAGGTTGGATTTCCAATTGATTGATTCAAATGCACAACCTGTATTATTTCAATTATATAAACAAATATAATGCGGAAATAGAAATAACACAGATACCAGAAATTTTGTTAACGAGGAAACCGCAAATGCAGAAAAACCCCGGGACCTAGTCCAGATTGAACACACATTGTATTAAACCGCTACAGACACTAGACTACTCCAAGCTAACTTCGGACTGGACTGTATTTGAACCCCAATCAATCTTCAACTGATCCAAGGTACAGTTATGCTCCTACGCCTATGATCCCAGCAGGATACTGCGCACTTGATTCCCTTAGCTGATCTCACCCACAACTAAGAGTTGCTACGATACAAAATCGCAGTCTTTGACAATAAACAAATCTGTCTCACATAGACAAATCTATCAAAGGATCAATCTGTCTCCAACAGATAAACTCTGAAGGTTTTGTTCCGTCTTTTGATAATAATCAAGGTGAACAGGAACCAATTGATAATCCGGTCTTATATTCCCGAAGAACAACCTAGATTAATCAATCACCTCACAACAATCTTAATCGTATAGTAACGAAACAAGATGTTGAGAAATCACAAATGATGAGACGAAGACGTTTGTGATTACTTTTTATATCTTTCCTATCGGAGATATCAATTTCAATCCAATCAATCTGATTGTATTCGTACGATAGAAGATGCAAGATTAGATGACACAACTACGATAAAAGTAGTATCGGTCTGGCTTCACAATCCCAATGAAGTCTTTAAGTCGTTAACCCGATTTGAAAAAATTAAACCAGAGGTTAAAGGAGAATCGACTATAGTATGCAAACTAGTATCACACGTAAGGTGTGGGGATTAGTTTTGAAAAATACTAGATGTCTCTTTTGTATAGTCTTTCAAATCAGGGTTTTGCCTTGGTCACAAAAAAAAAAAATATCCATTGTTAGACGAAAACCTGATTTAGATTCAAGCAAATGTTTCTCAACCGTTAAATCGAAAACTTAGCTTGTTACACACACTTGACAATGCACAGTTCTAGGTTTGTTAACCGTACCCAAAGGTATGCACTTGTTGGTTCAATGATAGTCAACCAAAAGGTTAGCCATATGAGCATTTCGTACCAACCGTTCTTCTTCACCATAACTAGTTCAAATGACTTCAAATTAACTAGTTAGAGAGTTGTTAAATTGCAAGGAAATCTTATGTACTACACAAGACACAATTGAAACAAAGATGATTTGATTCACTTGAATCGGTTCATGAACTTTTATATCCACGGTTTGCAAACTGGATTCCTTAGTCTTTTTAAGTTTAAGTTCAGAAATCATCTTCAGATATATAACCTTCTTAAGTTCTTAGACTAGGTTCGCGGACTTAAGCAACCGGTAGAGTTTTCAAACTCCAGCAGAAAATCTCGGCAAAGACCTTCCGCCGGTTCGCGGACTGGGTTCGCCGACTAGTCTAGTTTGTGAACTCCGGCAGAATTTCTCGGGATGAGAAGTTCGGAAGTTCGCGGACTGAGTTTGCGGACTTGGAAACATGCCATTCTTCCGGTTTCTCTTGATCAACAAAGTTCGCAAACTTTGGTTCAAGGAATATGACTTATACATAACTGTGTTTTCACAATAATGTTTATGTCCACCATTGGGTATGTAATCTAAACTATCAGTTCAATAATTGAAACATTCTTAAAGGACATTATATAGTTGTTATTCAGAAACCATTTCTTGTCAAAGCAATTTTCAAGATGATTGAAACATATCATGACTTTCGTCACATGGTAAAGATAAACTTGATCGAAGCGAAAATCTTACCAACACATATTTCGAGATATAGATAGGCGAAGTATACTCGGCTCGAAATACCAAATGTGTATAATCCAAGTCTATATATATAGCATACGACTTCTTGTCTCAAAGAGTAGAAGATAGAGTAGATAGAGTTTTGAGTGATAGATAAGTTCAAGTATTCACATAACTTTTTGTCGAGAAGTTCCACCGGTTCCTTGAGTAGTTCTTCTATTTGTATGATGAATTTCCATGAAGTCTTTGAGCTCAACTGCACTTTCTATCCTAGTCTGAGACTTAGCTATAATAGACTAGAAATCAAGACTTATAGTTTGGATCACCAACATTGACAAACATGCTTGAGATAGCAACGCATGCGAGTTCGACCGAGCAATGCTCTAACAATCTTCCCCTCTGTCAATTTCAGTGACAAAACTATCAATACATATGGAATACAAAAAAAAATAAAGAAACTTTAGTAGCTCCTATTCCACATGTCTAATCTTCAACATTCCTCGAAATCTTCGTCACTTCCAAGTATTCCAATGATCCCAAAGGTTGTAAGTTTAGCATCACCGCTGTTGAAGATCCGTAGCTATAACAATGATAAAACATAGTTCTCGATCATTGTTATACAGTGTCATAGTATTATTACACAGCGTCAAAGTTCAATTGTATCACAACTTCAACAATAATACTATGGTGATATGTGTCACTCCCCCTTAGTCAATACTCCATCTCACATGGAAACCACTCCCCCTTACACAATGATCCGAAAACCATATGTATTTGTAGTGTGAACTACATATTAATTCTCCCCTTTTTGTCAATAAAATTGGCAAAGGTACAAGAACGGGATCATAAAGAAATTTTCGTAAGAGACATTTCATGACTAAAAGAAAATACATACCATCTAATTTAGATGCAATAATATAGCCGAAGCTAATAGCATTCATCAAGGAGTTTAAAGATACAAGATAACCCCTCTAATATTCCACATCCGCACTCCCCTCAAGACATTACCATTAAGCACAAGTTCAAAAGAACTCTCCCCCATTTGATGTCATTCCCGAAAGAAAAACAAGAGAGACCTTAATTTCAAAAGAAAATAAGGATTTTATTGGACACCAAAAACCATGAGAATGATTTTCTATATCCAAAAACTCAATCAAATTAATCACAAGTAAACAGATGATTAATTTAACCGGAATACGCAATCAAATTAAAACACACGAGGTGATCAATTCAATTGATTGTGCTCAACATAAGAGAACTTATGGAGTCACGAAAATACTCAACTAGATTAATCACAAGAGGACCCATAATTAATCTAATTGGAATACACAACCAAACTAATCACAAAAGTAATGAATTTAATTGTCAATTGTTTTACTCAACATAAAAAGGCTTATGGAGCAATAACTAAATAACCAAACAAGATGATTAATTTAGTTCAAAAATGCTCAACATAAAGTACCTTACGAAACAACAAACAAAGCTAATCAAAAACTAATCAACTTGGTTGTATCGTGCTCAACATAAGACATATTACGGAGCCTCACAGTAATACATAAAATATGGATCAGGGATGATCAATACTGCGGAATACTCAAGGATTCATTCTATCTTCAATCACTATTTGCATAACGATATTAATAGACATAATCCTTGAAAACAAAAGATTTTAACCTATCTTCCATCAAAGAATTGACAATATAGGCTTAACTTTTGTATTTTGTCAAAAGTCTATTCATTTTTTTACCAGTACGTGAATACCAACTCATGAACGACTTTACTTTTGACAAAATAGGGGACCTTCAAGTTCACGGACGCAAACATACATATCCCGTAACAAATTGTAATATAACAAATCATAAAGATTAATACTGCAAAAACATCATCCTCTAAATATTTTTAGAATTTAAACCAATAAACCTAAAAAAAGAACAAGAAGATGAAAAATAATAGCTATGTGTAGTCACAATAATTGATATTCAATCACTAGTTATTCTTCCAACTAAGTCAAAAAGAAGACATACTAGGAAACAAAAAGGAAACAAGCTAAAGAAAAAACAGACTCCAGCGCTATGCCCGAACACGAACTAAGATCATATGGACGGTTCAGAATCCTCACGAGTCATAGGGTCTTTGAGCTTGTGATCAAAAGCTACCATTGTATCATCGGAGAGATGATTCTCTTTGCGAAGATCATTGATTTGATGTTTTATGAGACCAAGGTCAGAGACAACCTTTTCCAACTCAGTTTTCAATTTATCAAGACCTTTTAGAGTATCAACGAGCTGTTGTTTTGCTTCCCCAAAGTACTTAAGAAATTCATGAAAAACTTCAGCAGAAATCATATCATCCTTCTCAGCATCTTCATGATCATAGGAAAGAAACATGAAGCATTAGGATGACCTTCATCTACAATTGTTCTCTTCCTCTTAGATTCAAAAACAATCTCTTTGTCAAGGAATCCTTTTGCAAAACCACTGTATCAAGATGAGGAGGAATACATTCTTGAAAACCCAAAATCCAACCTAGAGTACACGTACGTGACTTGTAACCAAGAGGTAGGATATTTATTCTTGGGGAAAGGATTTTAGGGTTTCTTAGAACCGTTGACTCGGGCCAGAACAGGTATCCGTTCAAGTACAACATTACCCAAAGCACAAAAATACTTATGCAAAAATGTTTGTGATTGATAATCCAGCTAAAGACGATAAGAAAATAACTTAGATAATCAGAAAACACGTCGCCATCAAGTACACCTGACTATATCTCACTCAACCAGGATTTTTTGTGAATGAGATTCCACCTTGTGATTAATTAGCACAAGTATGAGCCTTGAGCTCATCAAAGGACCGTAGAATACGGTTGACTCTCTTTTTCAAAAGTCTTGAGGGAAAACGATTATGATGTGAAAAGTTATCATAAAATTTGCTCTCATCAAAATAAGATGCATAGTTTTTATTTTTACCTGAAGTAGCTTGACCAGAGAAATTCAATAACCTGTTAATGATCTCTTTATATCCTTCCATTATCATTTTTAGATTGTCTTTTCCATCCTTGTTTTTTTCTTCTGGTTCCTTTTTCACATCGAGAACAACATCATTTCCCTTTATATCATAAGAATATTTATGACCTCTTCTTCAATGAAATGATTTAGGAAGACTGTCTCTCCTTTGAACATTTGAGGAACATCTTGAACTGACCTTTCTGGTATAGAATACAAGGCGAGTACAAAAACCAATTGGTTCATACATGCGAATGTCAGTTACACCTTCAAGAATCAAATCTAAGGTGTGTTGAATACGATCAATAAATTTGTCATTCAACCTGGATTTTCTCTCTCGTTCAACATGTCCTTTTGAATCACAAAAGAGGCATATTTTCTGATCAACGAGGTGATCAGGAGAAACAGTTTTACAACCATTGTTAGGAGACTTCTTCCTCCCATGTGGTGTAGATATTCCTTGTTTAGAGGAAGACATATTCACATTATTTTTTACAGGAAGGGATTCTGATGTTACTTCTGGTTTAGGGACGTTTTCAGTCGTAGCAGAACTACTTGGTATATTAAACTGCTTAGAGCATCCTTAAATAGAGAGTTTACTCAAGCAATGTTCAATTTCCAAGGAATCCCTTTCGAGGCTAGTCTCAAGAGTCGTGCACGAACACTGATCTTCAGCATTACCTTTGAGTTTTCAATCTCTTATAACGACAAGTAGAATTAGACGAGACCGAACTTTTATTTCTGGCGACGCGTTTATCAGAGATAATACTCTTGTCCATAGAGTCAGATCGTTACAAACACAGACTTTTGAGGTCTTAAACGTGTTTTCCTGCTCTGATACCAATTGAAAAAGCGGGGGTCTAACAACACCACCCAATATTTCGCTTAGCAATCTGTATGGACTAACTCCAATATACTTTGCTAGAGAATCAACTAGACAGTCAGACTCAATCTAGATTAAAGTATATAGAGGAGTCAATATCTCTCTCTTGATTTGATCTTTACTCAAGCTAATAACAATCAGAGAGTCTTTATCAAATACAAGGAATAACTTGGATGGTACCAAAGACCAATATCCAAGGATCAATCAATATCAATCAACAACCAAAGGTTGGATTTCCAATTGATTGATTCAAACGCACAACCTGTATTATTTCAATTATATAAAAAAATATAATGCGGAAATAGAAATAACACAGATACCAGAAATTTTGTTAACGAGGAAACCGCAAATGCAGAAAAGCCCCGGGACCTAGTCCAGATTGAACACACACTGTATTAAGCCGCTACAGACACTAGCCTACTCCAAGCTAACTTCGGACTGGACTGTAGTTGAACCCCAATCAATCTTCCACTGATCCAAGGTACAATTATGCTCCTATGCCTCTGATCCCAGCAGGATACTGCGCACTTCATTCCCTTAGATGATCTCACCCACAACTAAGAGTTGCTACGATCCAAAATCGCAGGCTTTGACAGTAAACAAATCTGTCTCACACAGACAGGTCTATCAAAGGATAAATCTCTCTCCCACAGATAAAGGTTTTGTTCCGTTTTGATAATAATCAAGGTGAACAGGAATCAATTGATAATACGGTCTTATATTCTCGAAGAATAGCCTAGATTAATCAATCACCTCACAACAATCTTAATCGTATGGTAGCGAAACAAGATGTTGCGGAATCACAAACGATGAGACGAAGACGTTTGTGATTACTTTTCATATATTGCCTATCAGAGATATCAATCTCAAGCCAACCAATCTTATTATACTCGTACGATAGAAAATGCAAGATCAGATCACACAACTACGATAAAAGTAGTATCGGTCTGGCTTCACAATCCCAATGAAGTCTTTAAGTCGTTAACCCGGTTTGAGAAAAGAAAACCAGAGGTTAAAGGAGAATCGACTATAGTATTCAAACTAGTATCACACGTAAGGTGTGGGGATTAGTTTTCCAAAATACTAGATGTCTCTTTTGTATAGTCTTTCAAATCAGGGTTTTGCCTTGGTCACAAAGCAAACAATATCCACTGTTAGACGAAAACCTGATTTAGATTCAAGCAAATGTTTCTCAACCATTAGATCGAAAACTTAGCTTGTTACACACACTTGACAATGCACACTTCTAGGTTTGTTAACCATATGCACTTGTTGGTTCAATAATAGGCAACCAAAAGGTTAGCCATATGAACATTTCATATCAACCATGTTCTTCTTCACCATAACTAGTTCAAATGACTTCAAATGAACTAGTTAGAGAGTTGTTCAATTGCAAGGAAATCTTATGTACTACACAAGATACAATTGAAGCCATGATGATTTGATTCACTTGAATCGGTTCATGAACTTTTATAGCCACGGTTTGCAAACTACATTCCTTAATCTTTTTAAGTTTAAGTTCATAAATCATCTTCATATATATATAACCTTCTTAAGTTCGCAGACTAGGTTCGCGGACTTAAGAAATCAGTAGAGTTTACAAACTCCAGCAGAAAATCTCGGCAAAGACCTTCCGCCGGTTCGTGGACTGGGTTCGGTGACTGGGTTCACGGAATAGTCTAGTTTGTCAACTCAAGCATAATTTCTCGGGATGAGAAATTCGGTAGTTTGCGGACTGAGTTCGCGGACTTGGCAACAAGCCATTCTTCCGGTTTCTTTGGATTAACAAAGTTCGTAAACTTTGGTTCAAGGAATATGACTTATACATAAATGTGTTTCCACAACAATGTTTATGTCCACCATTGGTTATGTGCTCTAAACTCTCATTTCAATCATTGAAACATTCTTAGAGGACGTTATATAATTGTTATTCACAAATTATTTCTCGTCAAAGCAATTTTCAAAGTGATTGAAACATATCATGACTTTCGTCACTAGGTAAAGATAAACTTGATCGAAGCGAAACGCTTACCAACACATATTTCGAGATACAGATAGGCGAGGTATACTCGGATCGAAATACCAAATGTGTATAATCCAAGTCTAAATATATATAGCATACGACTTCTTGTCTCAAAGAGTAGGAGATAGAGTAGATAGACTTTAAGTGACAGATAAGTTCAAGTCTTCACATACCTTTTTTGTAGAGAAGTTCCACCGGTTCCTTGAGTATTTCTTCTTCTTGTATGATGAATCTCCATGAATTCCTTGAGAACTACACTTTCTATCCTAGTCCAAGACTTATCTATAATAGACTAGAAATCAAGACTTATAGTTTTGATAACTAACATTGACAAACATGCTTGAGATAGCAACGCATGCGAGTTAGACCGAGAAATTCTCTAACACCTTGGCGCGGAGATGTGGCTGGTACGGCATGCCATTGACACATGTGGTATGGTTGGCATGCCTTGGCGCGAAGATATGGCTGGCACGACATGCCATTGTCATATGCGGCATGGTTGGCATGCCTTGATGCGGAGATGTTGCACGGCATGCCATTGGCACATGCAGCATGGTTGGCATGCCTTAGTGCGAAAAGGTTGCACGACATGCCATCGGCACATGCGACATGGTTGGCATGCCTTGGCGCGGAGATGTGGCACGGCATGCCATTGGCACATGTGGCATGGTTGGCATGGCTTGGCGCGGAGATGTTGCACGGCATGTTATTGGCACATGCGGCATGGTTGGCATGCCTTGACGCGGAGATGTTACACGGCGTGCCATTGGCACATGCGGGATTGTTGGCATTCCTTGGCGCGGATATGTGGCATGGCATGCCATTGGCACATGTGGCATGGTTGGCATGCCTTGGCATGGAGATATGGCTGGCACGGCATGCCATTGGCACATGTGGTGCGGCTGGCATGGTTGGCATTCCTTGGCGCGGAGATGTGGCTGGCACGGCATGTCATTGGCACATGTGGTGCGGATGGTATGGTTGGCATGCCTTGGCGCGGAGATGTAGCTGGCACGGCATACCATTGGCACATGTGGTACGGCTGGCATGGTTGGCATGCCTTGGCGCGGAGATGTGGCTGGCACGGCATGCCATTGGCACATGTGGTGCGGCTGGCATGGTTGGCATGCCTTGGCGCGTAAATGTGGCTGGCACGGCATGCCATTGGTACATTGGTGCGGCTGGCATGTTTGGCATGCCTTGGCGCGGAGATGTGGCTGGCACGACATGCCATTGGCACATACGGTGTGGGAATTAGGGTTTGGCCTATTGAAACCCTAATTAGCATTAAAAAAAAGGTACCCTGGTAATTTTCTCGCAGACATATTAAAGGGTTTAATAAATGCGCTTGGTGGAGACATTATTACTCAAGTTCTGTGACGTCACTTTCTGACTAGGTTTTTTACGATTTTAACCTTAAGTTGAAAACCACCATCAACACTCACATGAGGTGTGGGGATTAGGTTTCCTAGTTGCTAGATTTCTACCTTACATATTCTTCAAATCCGGGTTTGCAATCAATGTTACCTTGGTAACAAAGAATTCAATATTCACCGTTAGATGAAAACCTAATTAGACTCAAGCTAACATCTTTCAACCGTAAGATTGAACTTAACTTGTTACACACAAATGAAAAGTGACTTCATTTAGATATGAGTAACCGTACCTAAACGTGTATACCTTGTTGGCTCAACAATAGTTAACCGAAGTTAGCCATATGAACACTTCCATATCAACCCATCTTAACCATAAATAGTTCAAATGACTCAAATGAAACTAGTTCTAGAGTTGTCAATTGTTTATATTCTCATACAAGTATATAAGACACAGTTGAAGAAAAATCGATTGTGATTCACTCGAATCAATTCATGAAAATTATACCCACGGTATGCAAAAGATTGCACTCCTTAATATATAAATGTATTAGTTCATGAACAAACCGATTTTAGAACATAACCTACTCAAGTATGCAAACAGGTACACATACCTAAGTGGCCGGACTAAGTTTGGATTAACCAGTATGTGAACGGCTATGCATACATTCCAAACTCGGCTAAATCCCGGAACTTCAAACTCACGCCAGTACGCATACCGGTATGCATACTAAGTTCGCGGACTTCCATTACACCAATCAGTACAAATACAAGTATGCATATCATGATTCTCGGACTTGGAATAACTTGCAACAGTTAGCATACAATTACGCATACTATGTTATATCCAATCGTGGTTAATAGTTATAAACTCCCCTTTCAATCATTGAAACATTCTCGGAAGACGACAATAGTTGTCTCACACAAACTATTAGCTTCAAAGCAAATTTCAAGTGATCGAATGATCAATACGAAACATTCTGAGTCTACATCAAATGACTGTCTTACCCAAATCATGTAAGATGTTACCAGGCGATTTTCACATGATCATATTTTGACTTTCGTCAAGAATATAAGATGAACTTGGTTAAAGCGAAAGATTACCAACACATATTTCGATAAATATGTAAGCAAGTTAAACTCAGCTAGAAATATCAAATGTGTATAATTGAAGTCTATATAGCTAGACGACTTTTGTCTCAAATAGGAGATAGAGTAGATAGACTTTTGAGTGATAGATGAGTTCAAGTCTCCACATACCTTTTGTTGATGAAGTTCCACAAGCTCCCATTATTAGTTCTTCGTCTTCAATTGATGAACTCCGTGAAGTCTAATGCTCAACTATACTTTCTATCCTAATCCGAGACTTAGCTATAAGTAGACTAGAAATCAAGACTTATACTTTTGGCAACTAAACTTGACAACAAGCTTGAGATAGAAACGCTTGCGAGTTCGACCGAGCAGTGCTCTAACAATCTCCCCCTTTGTCAATTTTAGTGACAAAACTATAAATACACTTTGTAGCTTCTCATCCAAATGCTTGATTTCCTTGGTTCTCCAACATTACTCGAAATCTTCATCACTTCCAAGTACTCCAGTGATTCTGAACGTGTTCAACTCAGCATCATAGTTGTTGAAGATCCATAGCTATAACAATGAGAAAACAATAGCTCTAAATCATTGTTATACAGTGTCATAGTATTATTACACATAGGGCTGAACATGGTTTCGGTTTTCGCTGGAACCGGACCAAACCAAACCAATTAGGAAGAAACCAAACCGAACCATTTACTAATGGATTGGTTACGGTGTAGAAAGTGAAAAACCGATAGTGTTGGTTTTAGTTTGGTTTGACCTCTAAAACCGAACCAAAAACCATTAGAAAACCGATTAATTTTTAAACTTAGTTTCTACCTTTAATTTACAAGTATTAGATTCTACCCATTGATTTAGAGGATAAATAGAAACCCTAAAACTAATATTTCATTATGATACTCTCCCTCTTTCTCTTTTTCCTTCTCTCAGTCGCCTCCCTTCTCCACCCCCAACTACAGCCGCTGCTACTCGACTTTTTTCTTCCCGTCTTCCTTCTTTTTTATTTTTCAATAACTAAATTAAGATATATTATATATCTTCTTTTGATCTCTAGAATTAGAGTAAGCTTTAACTATTCTTGATATTTTTTGTATTTTTTTTGTCTGTAAATTTGTGTAAACCAATACTATCGGCAACTACGATTATTTTATCTGTAGATTTGTGTTTTTCTTTTTTTTTTTGGTTTGACATAATTATTGGTTAACCAAAAACCACTGGGACAAACCGAAACCATTTGGATACCAAACCAATGGTTAATGGATTGGTTTGGTTTAGATTTTTAGAAACCAATAGTATTGGTTTCGGTTTTGGTTTGGCTAGAAACCGAACCAAAACCGACCATGAACAGCCCTAATTACACAACATCAAAGTCCAATTTTATCACAACTTTGACAACAATACTATGGTGATATGTATCACTCCCACTTAGTCAATACTTCATCTTACAATGAAAACCACTCCCCCTTACATAATGATCCATAAATCATATGTATTTGTAGTGTGAACTACACATTAAAATTCCCCCTTTTGTCAATATAAATTGGCAAAGGTACGAAAACTAGTGGGATCATAATGAAATCCTCATAGAGATACTTAATAACTAAAAGAGAACATATCAACTTTGTTTCGATGATTTCACATAGTCGAAACTTAGTGTATCCATCAAGAAGTTTATAAAGATACAAGAAAACTCCTACAATATTCCACAACCACACTCCCCACAAAGATTTGTCAATTAAGCACAAGTTCAATTAAGAATTCTCCCCCATAAAATGTCATTCCTGAGAAAACAACAAGAGCGACCTTACTTTCGCAAAAAAAGAAGGATTTCTTTGGACATTAACAAATTACATGAAACATGAATTTGTATCCAGAAAACTCAATTAAATTAACCACAATAGAACCCATGGTTAGTTTAATCGGAAATGCTCATAGAAGTGGATCAGGGAAAGATCAGTACTGCGGAATATTCAAAGATTCATTATATTTTTCATCAATATTTGCATAAAGACATATAATGGACTTAATATTTAGAATCAAAAGTTCATCCTATCTTCCTTCAATACTTGCATAATGACATAATAGGCTTAACTTTTGACATATATGGGACAATAATAGTTCACGGACGCAAACACACATATCCCATAACAATTTTTGCAATACATAAATCCAATAAAGACTAATACTGCAAAATCATCTTACAAATAAACTTTCGAATTTAAATAAATAAATCTAAAAACATTGCAAGATGAGGCAATAACTATGTGTACTCACAATAATTGTTATTCCAATACCTAGTTATCCTTCTTAAAACACAAGAATAAATTCTCATAAGAAGTTTCCTAGACATCGAAGACCTTTCTCAGGCATCTACTGAGAATTCGTTCTCATTATTGAAAAACCCATTGATTATAGGATCGTTCAATTCCTATAAATCTTCAGAACTAAGTTCTCTTTTTAGTCCAGTCAAGGTATTCCTTGTTGGAGACAACATATGTTCATAGAGGGCTATCTTTTCTAAAGAGGAAATGATTTGAGATTTTAAATCATTTATTTTGTTAGAGGAAGAACATTTTTCATCATTTGTAGATCTCTCCTTCCTTTTCCTTGAGGATTTGATTCCCTTTACAGAGATACACATTAACTGCTTCAACTGCATCTCTTTTTGTGGTACCTCTAGTTACATGAGCCATGAAACTTGTTAGAGCATAGCTCGGTTGAACCTACCAAGCTTTGGTATGTCAAGTTTGGTTTTCATATTTTAGTGAATCAAAACTCATTTAAAGAGTCGCTTGATTATTACTAGAGTCAACTTCGTATAGGTTAGCTACAAAGTTACTAGGATATGATACTTACAAGTATTACTCGAAGACTTGAAGAATGTGAAGAAGTAAAGATCTACAACGACGACATCATCCTTCCTCTTGAGGTTAGTAATATTTGACTTGAATTGTTTCATTCCTAACGTATCTTTCAAGTCGTGCATATTGAAAACATAACTGCGAAGCTGTGAATGATTATACTCTAGTTAGACATAGTATTAAGGAATTATAATACAAAGTATAATGTCTATCTTTTGAACTTCGTATATAAGATATCGACATAATCGTATGAATAATAATGTGATTATATATGGGTATGGGTGAAGATTTCGTTCTAGGAAACAATGTTTTACATTCGTTTAAAGGAAGTACAATTCATAAACTTGTTTTATGAATCGAAAAGGAAATCGCTAGGCTTATTGGTATTGTTATTTATTGCAAATCTTTGGATTACCAATATGTGTGTTTAGTATAATCGCTCATAACTTGTTTATGTATCTTGGTAAAACTATTCATAATGCCTGACTTTAGTATTGGTATGACTTTTATTAGTGAAGCCGATCTTAAGTAATCAACTGAGATGGTATGATCGATATATCGTAATTGGTATGACCAACTATAGACATTGGGGAACCGATCCTAGTAAGAGGTGCAACCGATCACAAGCATGTGGAATCGATCCTTATAAGAGGGACAACAAGTCTTAGTAATTGGTAACCGATCATATGACTTGTGCAACCGATTACAAGTTAAATACCATAATTATGTGGTAACTGATCCTAGTACCTAGTCAACCAATTTTTGGAAAGCTAGTGTGACCGATCCTAGTTTCCACATGGAGGTAGAACCGAAGCCTTGTGTTTTTGGTAGAACCGTGAAACCCATTAATGGTGATTTGCTAGGATAATCAATCACATAGTTCTTGGAAGTCAGGTGAACCAATTATAAACTCGTTTGGAAGTGTGGCAAATCGGTTCCAAGATTGTAAATATGAAAAAGGATTTACAAAGTAAAGACGTCGACATACCTTGAACATGTGCAGTAATTCTTATCTTTTATTGTTCAAAGATATTCCTTAATAACTAAAGGAGAATCCCTGATCGAAATAAATTGAGAATCTTTTAATTAAGGCTTTTAGTTTTATATGCTTTTAATTTCCAGCAATTAAATGCATATCTTTAGAAAATAAAAATTGGTAATGTGCATTGATATACACATTTTTGTGTCCGATTTGTCTCGATTCTATATGTTGTTAGGGCTCATTCTTGTACTTATTATGGTGTTTTATTTATTTGTAGGTATTTTTGGCTAATAAACATTTTTGGAAAAATTCGGCTCGAAAAGTTGCTAAAGGCACCTCCGGAGGACATCTACTAAAAGGACTCCCATTTTGGATAAGGGGCACCCGAATTGTTAAGGGCCACCCACCTGTTATTCATACCCCATCAGAGGATAGGGGGCGTCCCTTATTCTTCCCCATTTAAACATATTTTGGCGGGAACAAATTTACAGAGCCGTGACTTCCCATTTAGGATTTGAACGATAATCTCTCATGGATTTTTAGTGGAAGTACGTGGGTATGGGCCTGTTAGGATTATGGATGCTAGCTAATGGACTTGGACGCGGAAGAAACATGATTATTACACGTTGATTTGTTAAAACAGGGAAGAATACTCACTCGGATTCTGTTGGTTCTATTGTTGGAAATTTCGTGCAGTAATGGAGCCATGTATTCTGTTAGATTCGTTTTGATCTTCATAGATTTTTTGGAGAGTTTGGAAAGAGCTAGAAGCCGCATATAAGAGAAAAATAAAAGGAAAGTACCGTGACCTGCGGGAGAAAAAAAAGAATTTTTCTCCGAGTTTTAGTCGGCTTGTGGTGGATATAAAAGGTAGAGGAAGTCATAACAGAGTGACGGAGAGACTTTGGGGGTCGTACGGAGGCTTTGGGGGTAGTTGCAGAGAAGACCAGGGAGCTACAGAAAGTTTCCTGCTGCTGCAGGAAGAAGAAGAACACGAAGAACTTTATGCTACTAAGGACAGTCGCAAAAGAACGTTGTAATCATACGACACAGAAAATAGTCGTACATTAGCAGTCTTATTTTATCTGTAACGTTTATAACTGTTGCAGTTTCGCAGTTTTGTTCTTTTTCTCTATATTTCTTCAGTAAAACACCTTCTTGAGCTATGAATTATTATTTTGTGCATGTTTTTGATATGAGAAGCTAAACCCCAACACTGGGATGACGGAGGAAGCCATATTTCATACGTTTGGTAATTATATTTAATTTTTTTATGACTTTTTGCATTAATTTAATTGTTTTATGATTTTTCTTAATTAGGTTTGAAGTCGTATGATGATGTATGCTCGGTCTAAATGCTTTTGATGCATCATGCTAGTGATTTACAGTTAATCTTTTTAAAATCTACCCTGGCAAAGAATTAGAGTCAATAAACAAGAGCTATGATTGTCTAAGAATTGATTTTTGAACCACATGGTATGAGGCTTGGTGAAATCCTGAGTCTCAGTAATCTCTCGACATTGTGACAAACCTTGTGTATATATTTTCTTTATTTTTATTGTTTTCTATTATTAAGTCTGAAATTGAGTCTACAAAAGTCCGAGATGAACGAACTTTATTTACCACAAAAAAACTACATCAATTTTTGGCGCCGCCGACGCGGACTTGTTTTTAGGGTTTTAGATTTATTATTTTTATTTTTATTGTTTTTATTATTTTTGTCTTTTTTTATGTTTTTGGGTATTTATCTCGTGTCCACAGGTTCTGGATCATAAAGAAAATTGAGCCAAGGAGTTTGGTGATTTCATAAAGACTTGGAGCTAAAGATTAAAGCAAAAAGAACAGAAAAGAAGACAATTTTTTTTAGAAAATTTTAGTTTAGGGTTTGTTTATTTTATTTAAGAAAAAAAAAACTATATTAGGGTTTATTATTTTTGTAATTTTTCTTTATTTTTTTGGACTTTTGGACTGTGGGACATTATTTTTTTATTACCCTACGGAAGGGTACTTTAAATATAAATTGTTTGCAAAGAAGGAGGACAACTACGATATTGTCTCTGCACCTTGGGTTCGTACACTAGACATCGGAGTCATTGGCCCGAGTTGACCACAACCGATTCATCCCCCGTCTGGAACGGGAGGTAAGATTCTAAACACTCGCGAATCCCCTGTCACCGAGTTACTGGACTCCTTCGTATGCATATATGTTGAGGACTGAATACAGACATTTATTTTTCTAGTAAAGGGAAAGGCCTTTCCATACAAGATAAGGGTTCGTATTTCATCACCGTTCTCTTCTTGCCCGCTTTAGGAACACGTAACCTACGCGAACCTAAGCCTAAAATTTTGACTAGAACGAGACCGATAGGGTAACGAGCTTAACAAGAAAGTCATTCGAAAAATATTGGTTACTCTTTTAAGCATACTTCGAAGTTCTTGACGGTTTCTGTAAGTTGAATGCGTGACTGCACCGCCTTGTAATACCGATGAGGCCTTGGGTATCAAAGCTCCACCGAGCTTCCCTCGCCTCTATTCAACTTACATTAACTTGGATTGATTTCAGAGGGGTTTGCTTAAATTGTAACGAATTCCCTTTCGAAGGATTAGAAGCTGGTCTAGAAACAATCTAAGTGGAGCCATCATGCTTTTTGTTTGCTAGAAATCAATAGGTTTGATTTGGTTGAGTCGGCCTTGATCTGTGTTTGCTTACCCTTCCAATTTAGAAAATTCTATTGTATGCCTGAACGTAAAAGAGACGCACTAGGTAGATTTGTTAAAGAGAAACCTAGTAGTTCGAAGCGTCTCGATTACCTTAATCTAGAAAGTTCGGCTTTTGAAGAGTCTGTTTTTGAACGTTCTTTGACTGAGGAGAGAATCCATGTTGCTCCAATAGCGCCAGAAATGGCAACTTTGAAAGCTTTGTTGAATCCAACTAGGACTACCCGTCCTTCGTGTATTAAGTTAGCTGAAACGGAGGCACCCTATGAACTGAAACCTGGGACCTTACAGATGCTCCCAATCTTTTTAGGGAAATAAAATGAAAACCCTTATTACCATGTTAGGGATTTTGAGGAAATTTGTAGTACTCTAAGAATTAGAGGCTTAGATGATGATGCTTTGAAACTTAGGTTATTCCCATTTTCCCTGAAAGATAAGGCCAAGTCGTGGCTGTATAGTTTGGACTCCGAGTCAATTGAGACATATGAACAACTTACATCTGCCTTTTTCAATAAGTTTTTCCCTAGGCACAAAACATCGTCTATTAGGACACAAATATGCACATTTTCACAACAAGAAGGATAATCTTTATATAGGTATTTGGAAAGGTTCAATGATTTATTATCCCAGTGTCCTCATCATGGTTTAGAAAAGGTTAGGCTAGTTCAGATCCTTTATGAGGGTTTAATTATTCCACAACGACCATGGTTGAGTCTCTATGCACTGGTGGATTTGAAAACCAAACTGTTGATGCGGCGATGGAATTTTTAATGAAATCGCCGAAAAAACCCAGCAATGGGAAAATAGTAGGGCACCCCAGAAAACAATTCTTTTAAGTAGAGGAAACGTTAATAGGGTAGAAGGAGGCTATGAATCAGATGCCAAAATTGCTGCTATAGCAAAAAGGTTAGAAGCCTTAGAAGTGGGCCAGACTAGTGGTAGAGTGGAGCCTTTTTGGGAAGGCCAGAATAGAAGAGCAGGCAATGCTCTTTTAATAACACTAGATTTGATAACCGTCAAAAGATTGACCCATATTCAGAAACCTATAATCCTGGTTGGAGAAACCATCCGAACCTTTCATGGTCTAAGGGCCAAAGTCAAGGTCAGTTTAGTAATTCTAATGCTCCCCCAGGTTTTGGCTATACTAAGAATCCTTCAGGACTAGCTCAGTTTCAGAATCAGTCAGATAAGAAAATCCTAAGTTTAGAGGAATCTCTCGCCTTGTTAACTCAGCAAACTGCAAAATTCCAGTTATCCGTAGAACAGAGTCTACAAGCTAGTAACAGGATAGGACAAGAAAATAGTCAGGCTATTTCCGAGTTAAAAACCCAGGTTGGTCTGATAAGTGATTCTTTGAGAGAAAAAGGTAAGTTTCCTAGTCAAACACAACCCAACCCTAGAGGAGTTCATGAATTAGGTGCAAAACCATCGAATCAATTGAATGCTGTTAGAACCCTTAGAAGTGGTAGAGTTGTAGACAATAAGGTAACCATGCCCGATAGTGAACATACTGTAGTTCACCCCTCAGGATCTCACCTCTCAGGACCAGTAGCTGAAGAGACTGATAAAGTTTCTGATGATGTGAATTCGGTTCCTGAAAGGTCTGATTTTAGGCCTAGAGCCCCATTTCCTCAGCTATTAGTACCAACAAAGAAGGAATCGAACTTTAATGACATATGGAGGTTTTTAAGCAAGTTACCATAAACCTTCCCTTATTAGATGCAATTAGGAAAATTCCTGCTTATGCCAAGTTCCTTAAGGATATGTGTACGCGAAAGCGAAAACTTAGCGTCCATAAGAAAGCCTTTTTAGCTAGTCACGTAAGTTCAATCATTCAGAACACCACAACTCCAAAGTACAAAGACCCAGGTTCTCCTACCATTGCTTGCACAATAGGTAACTTCCGGGTAGAAAAAGCTTTACTTGACTTAGGAGCCAGTGTGAACTTACTGCCATTCCATGTATACTTACAGCTAGGACTTGGTGAAATGAAACCTACTCAGATGACACTGCAGTTAGCTGATAGGTCTGTTAAAATCCCTCGAGGTGTTATCGAGGATGTTCTTATTGAGGTCGACAAGTTTATTTATCCAGTGGATTTCGTGGTCCTAGATACCCAACCTGTCCCTGACCCAGAGAACCAGATACCTGTGATTTTAGGTCGCCCATTTTTAGCTACGTCTAATGCGATCATTAACTGTCGAAATGGTGTGATAAGTTTATCTTTTGGTAATATGACTATGGAGATGAACATTTTTAATGTCAGTAAGCAACCTCATGAGCTAGATGACACATGTGTTGAGGAGGTGAACATGATAGAAGCCTTAGTTCAGGAGTCATTACCAAACATCTTGTCTGAAGACCCATTAGAAAGTTGTCTATCCCATTTTGGTTTAGATTTTGACGACGATAGCACTATTGAACAGGTGAATGCTCTATTAGATTCTACCCCTGTGTTAGACACTGATAGATGGAAAGCTAGGTTCGAACCGTTACCAGTTTCTGAGACTACCCTAATTCCTTCTTTAGAAGAGCCCCCAAAGTTGGACCTTAAACCACTACCCGATACTCTAAAGTATGTGTTTTTAGGCCCATCTGAGACTTTACCTGTGATTGTAGCTTCCAATTTGGATAGTGATCAGGAAAGTAGGCTAGTAAATGTACTTCAAGACAATAAGGAAGCTTTAGGGTGGACTATAGCAGACATTAAGGGTATAAGTCCTACTGTGTGTATGCATCAGATTCATTTAGAGGAAGACTCCAAACCTTCTAGGGAGATGCAACGTCGACTGAACCCTAACATGAAAGAGGTAGTTCGAAAAGAGGTGCTTAAGTTGTTAGATGCGGGTATTATTTACCCAATTTCAGACAGTAAGTGGGTCAGCCCTGTTCAGGTTGTCCCCAAGAAATCAGGTATCACTGTAGTCCAGAATGATAATAATGAATTAATCCCAACCCGAGTGACCACGGGATGGCGTGTGTGTATTGACTATAGGAAATTGAACAAGGTCACAAGGAAGGATCACTTTCCCCTTCCTTTTATCGACCAAATGCTAGAGCGATTAGCTGGACATAGTCACTATTGCTTCTTAGATGGCTACTCCGGTTATAATCAGATCGTTATTCCCCAGAAGACCAAGAGAAAACCACTTTTACCTGTCCCTTTGGTACCTTTGCGTATAGACGCATGCCTTTCGGGCTATGTAATGCCCCTGCAACTTTTCAGCGTTGTATGATGAGCATATTTTCTGATATGGTAGAACGGTTCTTAGAGGTCTTTATGGATGATTTTTCAGTGTTTGGTTCATCTTTCGATGAGTGCTTGCATCATTTGACATTAGTGTTGACTAGGTGTAAGGAAAAAAATTTAGTGCTTAATTGGGAAAAATGCCATTTCATGGTTAAATCAGGAATTTAGGGCACATCGTCTCTTCAAAGGGTATAGAGGTAGACAAAGCCAAAGTTGACCTTATTAAGACTTTACAGGTCCCAAAAACCGTAAAAGATATTAGGTCATTCCTAGGGCATGCAGGTTTTTACCGTCGATTCATTAAGGATTTTAGCTTGATTTCTAGACCTCTTTGCAATTTGCTTGCAAAAGATGTTAAGTTTGTCTTTGATGATGCTTGTTTAGAGGCTTTTGAGAAGCTTAAAACTTTACTCACTACTGCCCCGATAGTCCAGGCACCTAACTGGAACCTACCCTTTGAGATTATGTGTGATTCTTCAGATTATGCTATAGGCGTCGTTTTAGGACAACGAGAAAACAAATTACTTCATGTGATTTATTATGCTAGCAAAACTCTGAATGATGCCCAAATGAACTACACAACTACCGAGAAGGAACTTTTAGCCATCGTGTTTGCCTTGGATAAGTTTAGGTCCTACCTATTAGGTTCTAAGATCATAATCTATACAGATCATGCTGCTTTGAAATACCTTTTATCTAAGAAGGATACCAAACCTAGATTGATTAGATGGATCCTATTGTTACAGGAATTTTCCCCAGACATTAGAGAAAAAAGGGTGCAGAAAATGTAGTAGCAGATCACTTGTCTAGGCTAGTTGTTAGTTCCCCTAGTGATTCCCTTCCTATAAGGGATAGCTTTCCTGATGAACAATTGTTCTCTGTTTCCCAATCACCTTGGTATGCAAATATAGTGAATTATCTTGTTACTGGTCGAACCCCTCAACATTGGGGTAAGCAAGATCGTTCTAGGTTTTTAGCCGAGGTTAAGCATTTCTTTTGGGACGATCCTTATCTGTTTAAGTATTGTCCGGACCAGATTATTAGGAGATGTGTATCTGAGAGTGACCAGTCTAGTATTATCTCCTTTTGTCATGAACATGCATGTGGGGGTCATTTTAGTGCTAAGAAGACTGCTGCTAAGATTTTGCAGTGTGGATTTTACTGGCCTTCGTTGTTTAAAGATTCCCATAGTCATTGTGTTTCTTGTGAGCGTTGCCAGAAGTTAGGAACCATTTCCCGTAGAAATATGATGCCTTTGAACCCTATTTTAGTGATTGAGGTCTTTGATGTGTGGGGCATTGATTTTATGGGTCCATTTCCTATTTCGTTTGGTTATCTTTACATACTTGTCGTGTAGACTATGTGTCTAAGTGGGTTGAGGCGGTTCCGTGTAAAACGAATGACCACAGGGTCGTAGTCCAGTTTTTGAAAGAGAATATACTTACACGTTTTGGTACGCCGCGAGCTATAATTAGTGATGGAGGTTCACACTTTTGTAATAGACCGTTTTCTCTTTTAATGAAACAATACGGTATTACCCATAAAGTAGCAACCCCATATCACCCTCAGACTAGTGGTCAGGTAGAGGTTTCCAATAGGGAAATTAAACGTATTCTAGAGAAAACAGTTAATCCAAATAGGAAAGACTGGTCGTCGAGGCTTACTGATGCCTTATGGGCTTACCGTACTGCGTTTAAGACACCCATTGGAATGTCACCTTATCGTTTAGTGTTTGGAAGGCATGTCACCTGCCTGTTGAGTTAGAGCATCGAGCCTATTGGGCTATTAAGAACTTAAACTTTTCACTTGACAAGGCAGGAGCTCAAAGAAAGCTCCAGCTCAATGAGTTGGACGAGATTCGTAGAGATGCATACGATAGTGCTAAGGAGTATAAGAACAAAATGAAACTTGTACATGATAGGAATATTTTACGAAAGTCATTTTCTCCAGGTCAAAAAGTTCTTCTGTATGACACTCGTTTGCATCTATTCCCCGGGAAGTTGCGCTCTCGGTGGACTGGTCCTTTTGTGGTCCGTACTGTTTTTCCTCATGGCGCTGTTGAGATTGAGACACCAGATGGTAGTAGTTCTTCGAAGGTTAACGGTCAGCGATTGAAGCCCATTTTAGAGCCTTTTACTACAGGTGATGTTGAGGAGGTCCCTCGGGAGGACCCTGTTTACCTTGATTGACCATCGAGGCGATTTTGTATGTTGTATAATATTTTTGTAGGTTTTTAGTTACACTTCACCCCAAGTACTATCTTTCCGACTTCTCTCTTTACTATTTCCTCTTGTTACTTATATTTTTGGTACTGTTCTTTGATTATAAACATTAAGGACAATGTCAGATTTAAGTTTGGGGGTGGGGTAGAACTTTTTGTTACCTTTTCGTTGCAATAAATAAACTCCAGAGCCTAGAAATTTATCCCTATTAAGGATGGCACTAACCAATCTAAGTGGATTGAAGCATTTTGGTTGTAGGAGTCGAGGAAACAATCTGACTAGATGACAACATCTAAAGAGTCTATTCATAAAAGCACAGAGCTCAGGTGTTAGAAATAACATGATAGTTTCACCATATCTCGTTGAGTCCTTTTCACTTCTGTTTTTATTTTGTTTTGTTTTTAAACTATGTTTCTCTAGGTGATTAGATGGGGCTCACGATTCAAGTTGTTACCAATGTTAGGGTGAATTAGAGTGATTGAGATGCAAAAAAAAAAAAAAAAAATGTTGAGACCAGACCATCAGACCAACTGGAATAAATTCAATAAAGTCGACCACTGGAACCCTTGTATATGCCAGTTGTGTTGACCTAGAGTTAGGATTATCAATCATTGGTTCCCTTGTATATGCCAGTGTGTTGATATTAGTCAGACTAGTATCTCAATACATTAAGATAGGTTCATTTTGGAGGAGGCCTTCAGAAAGATATGAGAAACACCATTCACCTAGTAAACATCAAAACCATCTATGTTTTTCTATATCCATCTTCTTGATCCATCCATGTGATTAGTTTCGACTCCGGATATTGATGTCCATAGTGCAACTATCTGAGTAGAGCTCTGTCACTTCATATGAATTTTAGTATGCTTGAGTAGAAACTCGTGTACAACAATTGGAATTTCGCATCAGGGCACTTCCTTCTGTAGTCAATAAGTATGCCAACCAAGGAGATTCTTTAGTGCCTTCCAAGGTTCTGTGTAGATGGCTAGGGTCTGGAGTAAAAAGGCTTTGTGGGTATACCTCTGGTAATCCCTCCGGAGACAACACTCCGCCACTAGGGACACCTAGGGGTTTAAAGGCTTATTGCATACGCTAAATGCAATCGACGATGCCTGCGACAGTGAGTTAGGATTTTATTTTTGCTCGAGGACTAGCAAATAATAGGTTTGGGGGTATTTGATAGACACATTTTTGTGTCCGATTTGTCTCGATTCTATATGTTGTTAGGGCTCATTCTTGTACTTATTATGGTGTTTTATTTATTTGTAGGTATTTTTGGCCAATAAACATTTTTGGAAAAATTCGGCTCGAAAAGTTGCTGAAGGAACCTCCGGAGGACATCTACTAAAAGGACTCCCATTTTGGATAAGGGGCACCCGAATTGTTAAGGGTCGCACACCTGTTATTCATACCCCATCAGAGGATAGGGGGCGTCCCTTATTCTTCCCCATTTAAACATATTTTGGCGAGAACAAATTTACAGAGCCGTGACTTCCCAGTTTGGATTTGAACGATAATATCTCATGGATTTTTAGTGGAAGTGTGTGGGTATGGGATTGTTAGGATTATGGATGCTAGCTATTGGACTTGGACGCGGAAGAAACATGATTATTACACGTTGATTTGTTAAAACAGGGAAGAACACTCACTCGGATTCTGTTGGTTCTATTCTTGGAAATTTCGTGCAGTAATGGAGCCATATATTCTGTTAGATTCATTTTGATCTTCATAGAGTTTTTGGAGAGTTTGGAAAGAGCTAGAAGCCGCATATAAGAGAAAAATAAAAGGAAAGTATCGTGACCTGCGGGAGAAAAAAAAAAGTTTTCTCCGAGTTTTAATCGGCTTGTGGTGGATATAAAAGGTAGAGGAAGTCATAACAGAGTGACGGAGAGACTTTGGGGGTCGTACGGAGGCTTTGGGGGTAGTTGCAGAGAAGACCAGGGAGCTACAGAAAGTTTCCTGCTGTTGCAGGAAGAAGAAGAACACGAAGAACTTTATGCTGCTAAGGACAGTCGCAAAATAATGTTGTAATCATACGACACAGAAAATAGTCGTACATTAGCAATCTTATTTTATCTGTCACCTTCGTAATAATCGATATGTAACGTTTATAACTGTTGCAGTTTCGCAGTTTTGTTCTTTTTCTCTATATTTCTTCAGTAAAACACCTTCTTGAGCTATGGATTATTATTTTGTGCATGTTTTTGATATGAGAAGCTAAACCCCAACACTGGGATGACGGAGGAAGCCATATTTCATACGTGTGGTAATTATATTTAATTCTTTTTATGACTTTTTGCATTAATTTAATCGTTTTATGATTTTTCTTAATTAGTTGTGAAGTCGTATGATGATGTATGCTTGGTCTAAGTGCTTTTGATGCATCATGCTAGTGATTTACAGTTAATCTTTTTAAAATCTACCCTGGCAAAGAATTAGAGTCAATAAACAAGAGCTATAATTGTCTAAGAATTGATTTTTGAACCACATGGTATGAGGTTTGGTGGAATCCTGAGTCTCAGTAATCTCTCGACATTGTGACAAACCTTGTGTATATATTTTCTTTATTTTTATTATTTTCTATTATTAAGTCTGAAATTGAGTCTATACAAATCCGAGTTGGACGAACTTTATTTACCACAAAAAACTACATCATGCATTTACTAATTGGAGAATTTCTACTGAGATTTCGGTCAATATTTGGACAGAGCATTTCCAGGAATTATGAAAATCGAATCGGATAATATATTGCATATCTTGAGAATATTTTCGGTTTTGGAAATTCCTTGGTGTCCCAACTTCCTTGGTCTATAAATATTGAAGTTTGCATTTCTAGCAAACTAATCCTCAGAGTTAGCAAAACTACCGAGTTGTGTTGTTACGGGTGGAGTCGTCTATTCGGATAGGAAAGTACCCTGATTAGGCGAAATCTCTTACGACCGCTCGTTTTAAAGACTTTTTTTGGATTGGGAAGCTGTACGAGTACTGTTGGCAGGAAACTATATAATTGTAGTTTATTATTAGTTTTCGATTGATTTGATTGACTAATGGTTGTTGAAATTTGATTGCACCTAGTTTGTTTATGCTTGAGAATCTTCTCTTCTGATATAAGATTCACTCAAACTAGATCGAAGTTTCGACGGGGATCTTTAGACTGTTTGTAGATATAAAGACGTCTTGTGATAATCCATTGTTAACAGACTCTGTTCTGTGTGTGATTGATCACAAGAGATTCAAGTTGATTGTGTGCAGGTGTTTATGGAAGATCTAAGAAGATTTGATGACAAAGAAGATTTGTTATTTGAGTTCATAATCTTTGGTGTTCCCAAAACTTGATCGGCTGGGGATCCAACTATAATCGGTTTATTTGTGATAACCTTGACTGATTAGTTGATTATATCGGCATTAGTACAATTCTTTGTGATTCAAAGTATTGATTGCATAGTCTAGACAATTACTTTGGTAGTTGTTAAATAGATTGATCTAAGAACCTGACAAAGGAGTTTATTGGGATAAATGGAAGAGCGTTTTGTCAAACTCATATCACTTGTTTCGAAAGAGTTGTTACCGAACAGAGTTGTTGTTCCTTTACTGTTTGGAATACGAACCAAAGGAATTGGTTCAAGTGCGTGACTTATTGCAAGTTGGAGGTGCATGGATACAAACGGAACTAGGTGAACTATAGGTTTAGTTGCTTGGTCTCAACTATACGAAGTTGTTTTAGATTTTGTATAGCAGCTTAATCCGGAGAGTATTCAATTCAGGGCAAGGTCCCGGGGTTTTTCTGCATTTGTGGTTTCCTCGTTAACAAAATCTTGTCGTTTCTTTTACTTTTCTATTTCCGCAATTATAATTGTTTTTATTATAATTAGAAATAAAATACACAAACGTTAATTCCTAATTACTTGATAGTAATCCTACTGTGTTTGGTTAAGTCTGAACCTATTATCAAGTAATCATACTTCTTTTTTGTATTGTCTCGATCTTGTATCCATAGTCAATCACACAAGTTTTCTTGTTGTCGTATTGTCTCGATCTCGTATCCATAGACGATCACAGAAAGTGTGAACCGATTTGTTGTATCATATCGACTCAGGCCATACACAATCACTTCGGGAGAAAGGACTTATAGGTGCAAAAGTTTTAGATTGAGGTATATTTAGGTACCCTCGTATTTTCAATTGGTATCAGAGCAGGCAAACACGAAAAGATTTAACAATCGGTGTTTAGTGTGATCTAACCTATAAGAAATTGAACCTATGTATGATTTAGTTAACGTACCACCAAGATTTAATGGGATAAAATACCCATTTTGGAAATCTGCTATGAGAACTTTTCTTCAATCCCGAGATTTTAATACTTGGATATTAATCGAAGACGGATATGAAAGACCGAGAGTAGAATATCCAGAATCAGAGTTTAAATGCTTAGCATTCTACAGTTATGAAGAAAGAGCTCTTGCAAAGCAGCACTCTGATGGTCTAAATGCCATCATACACGCAGTAAGTGATGATCTTCGTCATCATGTTCTGTCATGTGAAACTTCTAAGGAGGCATGGGATACTCTTGAGACTGTACTCGAAGGAAATGATTCCGAAAAAGAAGTGCGACTTTTGTCCCTTTCATCTGAATGGGAATACCTTAAAATGGATGATAATGATACCTTTGAGGAGTTTAACACTAAACTTTCTGAGATTGTCAATGCTTCTTTCTTACTAGGAAAGTCTATACCTGAAAAGGAAATAGTATGCAAAATTCTCAGATCGTTACCATGCAGATACGAGTCTAAGAAACATGCCATAATAGAAGAAAATTATCTTTATATACTTTCTCGAAGCTCTCTTGTAGGAAAGTTAAAGATCTTTGATAGAGAAATTCTGCTGAAGTATCAAACTGAGAAACGTTGCCAAGAGGACAAGGTACCTATTGAAAAGGAGCTTGACTCAATAATTGAGCTTTTAGCGCAACGAATTAAGGACATCTTATCTAATGATAAACGTGTTCCTGAAACATTATCGTTTTTTCATAAAAAGGGTAGTGAAGAAGTCCAATGCTTCAAGTGTCGTAGATTCGATATGGCAAAAGATTGTTCCAACAGAAGAACTCAGAAGTGCAACAAGGCTTATGTCTCTACTCTTGATGATATTCCGGAGAAAGAACCCTATGAAGGAATATCTAACTGTAATGCACTTCTTGCCAACTCTAACAGCGTTGAATCCTGTGAGTCTAATCAACTCCTAGAAAAATTTGAGTTGGGATTTAAGGAAAATAAAAGGTTAAGCCTGGTACTTTAAAACCTTTTGAAATTCCTTTCAGATAAAACCCGGAATGTAAATTCTGAGCAAGAAAAAATGGTTGAAAAACCAAGAGGGTCAGAAACTAGTTTTTTTGATAATATACTAAGTTCTTCTTGTGGAGGAAATAACCATGCTGCAATCTTCCGTGGAAATCTCTGTAGTGATCTACACTACAAATTAGCACAGAAACAAGTCATGATCTCTAAGGATAGAGAGAGATTGGGGAGAACAGAAGGTTTTTAGAGAGAAAAGATAGTTTTTTGATTATTATTCTTCATACCAGAAGAAGGATCCAAAGTACATACTTAATACCCATACACACAAGGAAAGCGTGCACAGGACTGTGTTTGGCACAGACTCAATTAACAGCTAAACATAATTATAAAAGCAACAATAATTAAGATAACTAAAAGGTTCCTTAACTCACTGGAGGTTCCCTTAATTGATTAGTCATGAAGAGGTTCATGACAAATCCCACTCCTTCAAATCATCTTTGTCCTCAAGGATGGAGGACATGGAAAATGAGTTGAGCTCTTGATGGAATTCATAGCTGTGGAAGCTTCTTCTCCTTAGCATAAGAGTTGGGTCCTTTAAAAATTTCAGCTTCAAGGCCCACAAAAGACTGAGCTCAAACCTCAATCTTGGAATTTCAGCAAGCAAGCCCACTCTCTTCATCTTCGCTGCTTGGTAGGTCCTAGTAGCAATGCTACTAACTGTATAAGCACATTCCAACACCATAAGTAGAACCAAATCACATAGCCAAGATTGTACAGCCAACCAGTTGAGGAATGCAAGAGCCACTTCTACAGAGCTAAGCTTGATCCTCAAATCTCTCATTCCTTCGTACTGCTCAATATGTTCTTTTAACTATCACGTGACTGTAACCCCTAATTAGTTTTGAGTCAGATATGATGTTAACTCTAGATAAACCCATTTGAAAAATGGCAGTGACAAATTTTAATGTAGCAAGAATGTGATGAATGGCACTGCTACCGTTAACTGTGCAAACTGAAGGTGGACGAATGAACAATATGGAGGAGCACCACTGTCTATTTTCAATGGAACGTACAGCTGGAGTATTACAGCTCTCATCACCAACAATACACTGACCTGAAATCAACCTTACAACCTCCCATTAAGTCTTTAACATGTTATCATGCTCATTCCATTTACCATCCTCATTAACTCTTACAAACGCTTCTTCAGTTTCCACCACCTGGACAAGGTTATTCCAACTACTACTTTCCCGTGGTTGACACACCCACCCTCAAAACAGGCAGCAACAAGGATTTGAATGCCAATCAAATCCACAAGTGTTAAGGTCAATCAACTCACAATGCAAATTTACTATTAGGATGTTGTCTCTGATAAGAAAAGCTTGAGTTGGTTCCATTCTGTTGTAATTCTTCTCGTCTCAAATTAACAACAAATAAAAAACCCAACTGATGCAAGGAAAGAGCTGTAAAGCAAAAACCAAACTGAGAATACGTCCTACAGCCTCTAGATATTTGCGTTACTCGATTTATACTACCCATGAAAGAGTTTTCTTCCAGCTAGTAGCTTCTCGTTGTTGGTGCACCAGAATCCACAACTGACCCCAACTTCCAGAATCGTAAACATCATACTGAAAAATGTGGATGAACCACTCATTCCAAATGTTAATTACAGTACCGCAAACAACATCATTAGCTCTTATGGTCCTGTAATGCAATATCATTAGCAGTTTAAACTTTTTGGGTACTAGCCACATGAGCAGATAATGCTTGAAATTTTTGAACCTCAGCTTGAAAACCTCCCAGCCACACTTATTCATAAATTAATTTCCATGTACTTCAAGCTTAACATAAACACCACTTCGAGGCTGTAACGGTTGATGCTCATCGCAGCTGACACTCCCTCCACTAACTTCACAAATGTAAGAGCTAAATAACTCAATGAAAATCCATTTGAAAAACAAAAACTTGTACTCTATGTGAATGACGAGCTTCCATAGTAGTAACATATTGCAGCTGTCTGTGGATTTCACCGACTCCATGAACACCTTCCTGGCCATTGTCATTTGTACATGAGGCCTACAATATTTCACCTGCAGTTGAGCCATCAGGACCTGAAAGGATATTCGGCTCCACCAAGCACCATCATTCCCCTCAAGCAAAAACGTATGATAAAACAAAACCCAGTACTGCAATTCTGAGAACCCACAAAGAATGATAGCCGACATATCGAGTGAAAGGAACTTGCACTTAAAACCTTCTACAAGCAACCGATCAAAAATGTCTTGTGCCATGCCATACTCATCTTGCCTTGGGAGACTTGGTTTAATGGCCCAAAGAATATCATATTGTACCGTTACTTCGTGTGGAAGCTTCTTAGCATCACCACTGCCTCCATATGCATAATATTGAGACCTCCTTCTCGAACCCCACAACTTCCCTCTATCAAATACTCTTCCCGCAAAAACCAGGACATCATAGGAACAATCTTCATTACTTGCACAAATAAGAACCAACTCCAAGGTACTGCTTTCCATGTAGTTTGGTAAATTTTGAGATAAATATGAATTTGCTTTAATTGAAACCTTTGAATAAGAATTCCACAAACTGGTTTCATGCATTCTATCTCAAAAAACAAAATATGGCCACAAGCATAACTGGAGATATAATCTCGGCTTGACATTCTTGTAAAAAAATTCCTACCATTGTAATCGTCACAACCTTTGACGAAGACAAACACAACTGAATTTGTAAACCTGGAATCCAATTGGTACCCATCTTGAAGGATAAGCTCATAGAAATATTTCTCATCATATTTCTCTAGTGAAATAACCAAACTAGCAGCACGACAGAATTTAAAATTTCTCCTAGCGCAATAAGAATACATCTCACTGACTAACAATTCTGTACCGCGATCAAAAAGCATACGGCCATAATCAAAACCAGGTAAAATTAAGGGTGCACAGGAACCGAGCCGGACCGACGGACCGTCCCGGAACCGGTGGAACCGTACCTGTTTTGGTACCGAACCGAGGAAGGGGGTACAGGTACCGGTCCAAAAAATAGGAACCGAGGCTAAGCAGGTACAGGTACACGGTCCTTCCTTAATCCCGTACCGTCCCGGACCGAATATACCGAATATATTATAACCATTGGATTTAGGGGTATTAGACTGCCAATAGCCGTTAGATCTAGAGTGGGGTATATAAAAAAACTTGGCTAGGGTTCCCCATTTTCTTCTTTATTTTCTCATTGGCTTTCACAGAACTCACACTTGGAGGATCAGGGGAGGATGTCCATTTTGTTGCGGGCTTATTTGGTACTCCAGCTTTCAGATCATGAACTTCTCTACCCACATCTCTAACTACAGCTCCATTATTACTACTTCTGCTGCTTCCTCTTTTTAGCTGATGGAATTTTTGATCATTTAGGATACTGATTATGTTTTCAAAATTCTTTTCATATTTTGTTTTGATCGGAAATATTCGCTTCCATATTGATTAGAATACCAAGCATATCTTCAATGTTAGACCAAGTATTCCTCAGAAAGAATCTGTTCAAGTACTCATTCAATTCACACATCAAGTCTGATAGCCTCTTTCTCAATTGATACTACGATGATTTTTTTGGTCTGGAACCGAGATTAGTACCGGAACCGTATCTGGTACCGACGTGTACCGAATGGTACCGGAACCGAGGTACAAGGTACAGGTACCGGTCCAAAATTTTGGAACCGAGGTTAGGGAGGTACAGGTACTCGGTCTCGGCAAGAACCGAGCCGAACCGTACCGTGTGCACCCTTAGGTAAAATATCATACACAGACTCACTTGAATTCAAACTCAAGAGTTTAGAACAATTCCCATAAACGAAACAAGGTCATCATTGTATTTATTCCTTATATTAGACCTATCCAACTTTCTTCCTCTATCAAATATCATTCGAGTATAATTAACACTAGATGAAACATTACCAATGGAAGCAGTCTGAATTAAGTAGGCGAAGGAGTACAACCTGATAAACTTGATGAAGTAGGATGGTATTTGATGTAGGTTCCTATTTATAATAAACTCCCACCCTTCAAACGATCTAAATACATCATCATAAATCCGATTCAGTAACTTGAAGTCCTTCACACCATTGTTTGGACCTTCAGAATCCATGATAACATCAAGACAATAATGTTCAGAATTGAACTGTTTACCATCCTGGTAGTCAAGAAACGTCGAATTTCCTTTGTACTTCATATCTGCACTAACATCACCAGTAGTATCGATTTTTGAAAAATTAGGTATGAGCCAAGAAAAACAATCATCGCTTGCTAAAAAATTAGAATAATTTTGAGTGACCCCTTTTAACGAGTTGTAATCTTCTACCTCACTATTTGTAACCTTTCTAACTAGAGAATTCAAAACATCATTAGGATAATTATGTTCAAAAACGAAGGGTTTACCCTCTTGATAATCCAGAAACATCGATTTCCCATTGTATTTATGAACTTCATTAATAATACTAGATCCATCAACATTATAGAAAACAATTATGGGTGTAGATCGAAAATTACTTTCATCTGCTGGACTAGGAGTTGAAGAATTTTGAAATAATTGACATACTGAACTTGAATCACCTGAAATTGATTTCAAAATGACATCAACTTATTTCTCAATCATCTTCGAATTAATAAACTCAGCTCCAACTAAACCGGTGTCTTCAGATTCAGACTTCAATTTTCCAGCATCAGCTATCAGTTGTGAATCGATACCAGTATTATCAATTCCATCACTGAAACTTAATCTGCTGTCAAAAACCTTATTCAAGCCCGCTTGAGAATTAAAAACTGATGGTGCTTCTTGTAAATCATCACCGGATCCCATTTTCTTCTTCAACAAACGTTCCTCAAAAGCCTAAAATTGATCAGCAAACATCGTCTTCAAGGAAGAGAGGAGTGCAGTTTCAAACTTATTCATGATAGAAGTCTAAGAATCGACTGTTCGGATACCAATTATAGTGATCTACACTACAAATTAGCACAGAAACAAGTCATGATCTCTAAGGATAAAGATATATTGGGGAGAACAAAAGGTTTCTAGAGAGAAAAGATAGTTTTTTGATTATTATTCTTCATACCAGAAGAAGGATCCAAAGTACAGACTTATACCCATACACACAAGGAAAGCGTGCACAACACGTGTGTTTGGCATAAACTCAATTAACAGCTAAACATAATTATAATAACAACAATAATTAAGATAACTAAAAGGTGCCTTAATACACTGGAGGTTCCCTTAACTGATTAATCATGAAGAGGTTCATGACAATCTCCAATAAAATAAATTTATCAAGGCTCTTTCCAAGGGGATAAAGATTTTGAAGGCTGATAAGTTTAATAGATCTCAAAAGGAAATTGCAAACTCTTGCAATTACAAGAGAAAGGAAGAACGTAAGGAAACACAGTCTATTGTGTTTATAAGTCATCATAAGGATGTCTTTGTTACCTATGGTGAGAATGTTTCTCATCCCAACACACATTGATTGTGTTGAAAAATGCATCATCACTTGTTGCCCAAAATTCTGATTGTGAGAAACCATAAATCTGGGCAGGATATACGTATCTGTTCCTTAAGTAAAAATATTCTTAATCGATATATCTTACTTTTGGGAAAAATATATTCGGTTTCCATAAACCAAATTATCCCTTTATTTTCTCCCATTGTATATATATTTTCTTGTCCGAAAGAAGACTATATTGCTTCAATGGAGAATCCGGAAAAAGAAGGATCGTCTCTTGTAGATTTAGCACTCTGTGCATCAATTTTAACTGAAACTCTCGATGTATCTCATCATGATAATACCCAAGTGAAAATGCGGGGGTCTAACAACCACACCCAACAATTCATTTGGCAATCTGAGAGGACTTACTCCAATACACTTTCTAGAGAATCAACTAGACAGTCTAGAATAAAGTATATAAAAGAGTTTAATATCTCTAACTCTTAATTCAATCCGCAATCAACAAATAGAAATCTGCGAGCCCGATTGAATATAAGAGGAATTACTTGAACGGTACCAAAAACCAATGTTCAAGTGTCAATCAATGTAAATCAACAACCCAAGGTTGGATATTCTAATTGATTGATCTTAACGCACAACCTGTGATATTTCAATTATATAACAAAATATAATGCGGAAAATAAATAACACAGATACCAGAATTTTGTTAATGAGGAAACCGCAAATGCAGAAAACCCCCAGGACCTAGTCCAGATTGAACACCATACTGTATTAAGCCGCTACAGACACTAGCCTACTACCAATTAACTTCGGACTGGACTGTACTTGAACCCTAATCAATCTCACACTGATTCAAGGTAAATTTGCTCCTTACGTCTCTGATGCCAGCAGGATACTAAGCACTTGATTACCTTAGATGATCTCACCCACAACTAAGAGTTGCTACGACCCAAGGTCGAAGAATTGATAAACAAATTTGTCTCACATAGAAAAGTCTATAGGATCGAATAAATCTGTCTCCCACATAAATACCCAAGAGTTTTTGTTATAAATCAAGGTGAACATGAACCTATTGATAAACCAGACTTATATTCCCGAAGAACAGCCTAGTATTATCAATCACCTCACAATAAACTTAATCGACTAGCGAAACAAGTTATTGTGGAATCACAAACGATGAGACAAAGGTGTTTGTGATTACTTTTCTATTTTGCTTATCGGAGATATAAATCTCAAGACAGATTTGTTTATTGTCAAAGCCTGCAATTTTGGGTCGTAGCAACTCTTAGTTGTGGGTGAGATCAGCTAAGGGAATCAAGTGCACAGTATCCTGCTGGGATCAGAGGCGTAGGAGCATAAATGTACCTTGGATCAGTGGGAGATTGATTGGGGTTCAACTACAGTCCAGTCCGAAGTTAGATTGGAGTAGGCTAGTGTCTGTAGCGGCTTAATACAGTGTGTGTTCAATCTGGACTAGGTCTCGGGATTATTCTGCATCTGCGATTTCCTTGTTAATAAAATTTCTGGTGTCTGTGTTATTTCATTTTCCGTATTATATTGTTTTATCTTTATAATTGAAATAATACAGGTTGTGTGTTAAATCATCAATTAGAGTAATCCAACCTTTGGTTGTTGATTGATCCTTGGATATTGGTCTTTGGTACCATCCAAGTTATTCCTTGTATTTGATTAAAGACTCGTTGATTCTATTAGCTCGAGTAAATCAAATCAAGAGAGAGATATTAACTCCTCGATATACTTTAATCTAGATTGAGTCTGACTGTCTAGTTGATTCTCTAGAAAAGTATATTGGAGTTAATCCATACAGATTTCTAAGCAAAATATTGGGTGGTGTTGTTAGACCCCCGCTTTTTCAGTTGGTATCAGAGCAGGATAATACGTTTAAGACCTTACAAGTCTGTGTTTGTAGTGATCTGACTCTATGGACAAGAGTACTATCTCTGATAAATGCATCACCAGAAATAAAAGTTCTGTCTCATCTAACTCTATTAAAAAGAAAGGTTCTTCAATCTCGAATGTAGACGAACCGTGTGTTTTGACGAGACAGACAAACACTGACATGTGTGATTCCGATTACCCTTCAAAAGAGATCATCTCTATTAATGAACGGGAAATAACTGAAGAGAGTGAATTGATTCTAAATCTTTCCAGAATCCAAGCTAATAGATTTAATCGGTTGAAATACCTTGTCAATGTTCTTCTTGGTATAATTAGAGACTGCAAATTCAAAGAAAATACTAAAGATCATTTTTCGTGTATGACTCTTGAGGATAGCCTTAAAAGGTATGCCTTGGAAATTGAACATCGCTTGAGTAAAATCTCTATTCAAGGATGCTCTAAGCACTCTAATATACCAAGTACTTCTGCTATGACTGAAAAAATTACAGGTTCAGAAGTAAAATCAAAATCCCTTCTTGAAAGGAATGATGTGACTGTGTCTTCCTCTAATCAAGGAATTTCTACATCACATGGAAGGAAGAAGTCTCCTAACAATGGTTGTAAAACTGTTTCTCATGATCATATCTTTGATCAGAAAGTATGCCTCTTTTGTAATTCAAAAGGACATGTTGAACGATAGAGAAAATCTAGGTTGAATGACAAATCTATTGATCTTCTTCAACACACCTTAGATTTGATTCTTGAAGGTGTAACTGACATTCACATGTCTAAACCAAACGGTTTTAGTACTCTCCTTGTGTTCTATACCAGGAAGATCAGTTCAAGATATTCCTCAAATGTTCAAAAGAGAGACAGTCTTCCTAAGTCATTTCATTTAAGAAGAGTTCATAATTCTTCTCATGATAGTAAGGGTAATGATGTTGTTCTTGATGTGAAAGAGGAACCAGAAGAAAGAAGCAAAGACAATCTAAAAATGATAATTAAAGGATATAAAGAAGTCATTAACAGGTTGTCAAACTGCCCTGGTCAAGCTACTTCAGGTAAAAAAAAAACTATGCATCTTATTTTGATGATAGCAAATTTTATGATAACTTTTCACATCATAACCATTTTTCCTCAAGATCTTGGAAAAAGAGAGTCAACCGTAATCTACGGTCATTTGATGAGCTCAAGGCTCATACTTGTGCTAATTAATCACAAGGTTGGAATCTCATTCACAAAAATCCTGGTTGAGTGATATATAGTCAGGTGTACTGTGGAAATTTTTGTATTCTTTAGTTGAGCTATCTTCTTATCGTCCATAGCTAAAATAGTGTCTGCAGAAAATATTGCCTAAAACTATTTGTTTGTCTAGTTCTACTTATCTCTTTGAAATTTTTTTTGACTGCTACACTTGAGCTCTAAATTTCTTCACCATGGTCATGAAATTTATTGAGCCATGTATGAGTTTCTCATGTAACAAAAGTTTTTTTTTTGGGTTATTACTTGAGGGCCATGCTGTATTCGTATGTGTACACGGTTACCATTACGGGTCAACAATTTGTAAACCCTAAAAATTCCTTCCCTAAGAAATCCTTTAAGTACCCAGCCTATTGAGTTAAGAATGTCACGTACGCATACTCTAGGTTGCTTTATGGGTCATCAAGAATGTCTTCTTCATCATCTTGCTATGGTGGTTTTGCAATAGGATTCCTTGACAAAGGTGTTGCTGAGTCCAAGAAGAAAAGAACCCTTGTAGATGAATATCATCCTAATGCTTCATGTTATTTTCCCTATATTCATGAGGATGCTGAAAAGGATGATATGATTTATGCTTAAGTTGTTCATGACTTTCTTAAGTACTTTGGGGAAGAAAAACAAGAGCTCATTGTTACTCTGAAAGACCTTGATGCATTGAAAATTGAGTTGGAAAAGGTTACTGCTGACCTTGGTCTCATAAAATCTTACATCAATGATCTTCGCAAAGAGAATCACCTCTCTAATGCTGCAATGACTGTTGTTGTTCACAAGCTCAAAGACCCGTTGTCTCATGAGGATTCTGAACCGTCCATATGATCTTAGTTCGTGTTCAGAATAACACTGGAGTATGTTTTCTTTTAGCTTGTGTTATTTGTTACCTAGTATGTCTTCTTTTTGGCTTAGTTGGAAGAATAACTAGTGCTTGAATAGCAATGATTGTGACTACACATAACTATTATTTTTCATCTTCTTATTTTATAGGTTTTTTTGGTTTAAATTCTAAAAATATTTGGAGGATGATGTTTTTGCAGTATTAATCTTTATGATTTGATATATTGCAATTTGTTATGGGATATTGGTGTTTACGTCCGTGAACTATGTTTGTCCCATACTCTGTCAAAAGTAAAGTCGCTTGTGATCGGTAGTCACGTACTGGTAAAAGAATGAATAGACTTTTGAAAAATACAAAAGTTAAGCCTATATTGTCAAACATTTGATGAAAGATAGGTTAAAATCTTTTGTTTTCAATGATTATGTCTATTAATTGTCGTTATGCAAATATTGATTGAAGATATAATGAATCCTTGTGTATTCTGAAGTATTGATCATCCCTGATCCATATTTTTATGTATTATTGTGTGGCTCCGTAATGCATCTTATGTTGAGCACTATACAACCAAGTTGATTTATTAGCTTAGTTGGTGTTTCGTGAGATATGTTATGTCGAGCATATTGAACTAAATTAATCATCTTGTTTGGTTATTTAGTTATTGCTCTGTAAGTTTTCTTATGTCGAACAAAACAATTGACAATTAAATTGATTACTTTTGTGATTAGTTTGATTGTGTATACCAATTAGATTAATTATGGGTTCTCTTGTAATTAATATAGTTGAGTATTTTTGTGTCTCCATAAGCTTTCTTATATTGAGCATAATCAATTGAATTGATCACCTCTTGTGTTTAATTTGATTGCGTATTCCGATTAAATTAATCATGGGTTTACTTGTGATTAATTTGATTGAGTTTTTTGGATATAGAAAATCATTGTCATGGTTTTTGGTGTCCAATAAAATCCTTTTTTCTTTTGAAATTAAGGTCGCTCTTGTTGTTCTTTCGGGAATGACATCAAATGGGGGAGAGTTCTTTTGAACTTGTGCTTAATGATCATATCTCGACGGGTGTGAGACTGTGGAATATTAGAGGGTTTATCTTGTATCTTTAAACTCCTTGATGAATGCACTTATCTTTGGCTTTATGATTGCATCTAAATTAGTTGGTACACATTTTTCCTTTTGTCATGAAATGTCTCTCTCGGAAATCTCATTATGATACCATTCTTGTACATTTGCAAATTTTATTGACAAAAAGGGGGAGAATTAATATGTTGTTCATACTACAAATACATATGGTTTTCGGATCATTGTGTAAGGAGGAGTGGTTTCCATGTGAGATGGAGTATTGACTAAGGGGGAGTGATACATATCACCATAGTATTATTGTTGAAGTTGTGATACAATTGAACTTTGACGCTGTGTAATAATACTATGACACTGTATAACAATGATCGAGAACTATGTTTTATCATTGTTATAGCTACGGATCTTCAACAGCGGTGATGCTAAACTTACAACCTTTGGGATCATTGGAGTACTTGGAAGTGACGAAGATTTCGAGGAATGTTGAAGATTAGATATGTGGAATAGGAGCTACTAAAGTTTCTTTATTTTTTTTGTATTCCATATGTATTGATAGTTTTGTCACTGAAATTGACAGAGGGGAAGATTGTTAGAGCATTGCTCGGTCTAACTCGCATGCGTTGCTATCTCAAGCATGTTTGTCAATGTTGGTGATCCAAACTATAAGTCTTGATTTCTAGTCTATTATAGCTAAGTCTCAGACTAGGATAGAAAGTGCAGTTGAGCTCAAAGACTTCATGGAAATTCATCATACAAATAGAAGAACTACTCAAGGAACCGGTGGAACTTCTCGACAAAAAGTCATGTGAATACTTGAACTTATCTATCATTCAAAACTCTATCTACTCTATCTTCTACTCTTTGAGACAAGAAGTCGTATGCTATATATATAGACTTGGATTATACACATTTGGTATTTCGAGCCGAGTATACTTCGCCTATCTATATCTCGAAATATGTGTTGGTAAGATTTTCGCTTCGATCAAGTTTATCTTTACCATGTGACGAAAGTCATGATATGTTTGAAAATTGCTTTGACGAGAAATAATGTAACAACTATATAACTTCCTCTAAGAATGTTTCAATAATTGAAATGACAGTTTAGATTACATAACCAATGGTGGAAATAAGCATTATTGTGGAAACACAACAATGTATAATTCATATTCTTTGAACCAAAGTTTGCGAACTTTGTTGATAAAGAGAACCGGAAGAATGGCGTGAGCCAAGTCCGCGAACTGCCGAAGTTCCCAAACCCGAGAATTTTTGCTGGAGTTGACAAACTACTTGCGAGAAGCTAAGTCCACGAACTCAGTCCGCGAACCAGTCCGTGTACCGGAGAAGTTCTCATACCCGAGAATTTCTGCTGGAGTTTGTAAACTTTGTCGGGTAACTTAAATCCGCGAACCTAGTCTGCGAACTTGAGAAGGTTATATATCTGAAGATGATTTCTGAACTTAAACTTAAAAATACTAGGGAATGCAGTTTGCAAACCCTAATTTGAAAGACTATATAAAAGAGACATCTAGTATTGTGCAAAACTAATCCCCACACCTTACGTGTGATACTAGTTTGCGTGCTAGAGTCGTTTCTCCTTTAACCTTTGGTTTTCTTCTTCTAAAACAAGGTTAACGACTTAAATACTTCATTGGGATTGTGAAGCCAGACCGATACTACTTTTATCGTAGTTGTGTGATCTGATCTTGCATCTTCTATCGTACGAGTACAATCAGATTGATTGGCTTGAGATTGATATCTCCGATAGGCAAGATATAAAAAGTAATCACAAACATCTTCGTCTCATTGTTTGTGATTCCGCAACATCTTGTTTCGCTACCATACGATTAAGATTGTTGTGAGGTTATTGATAACTCTAGGTTGTTCTTCGAGAATATAAGACCGGATTATCAATTGGTTCCTGTTCACCTTGATTATTATCAAAAGACGGAACAAAATCTTTAGGGTTTATCTGTGGGAGACAGATTGATCCTTTGATAGACTTGTCTGTGTGAGACATATTTGTTTATTGTCAAAGCCTGCAATTTTGGGTCGTAGCAACTCTTAGTTGTGGGTGAGATCAACTAAGGGAATCAAGTGCGCAGTATCCTGCTGGTGTCTGTGTTATTTCTATTTCCGCATTATATTTGTTTATATAATTGAAATAATACAAGTTGTGCGTTTGAATCAATCAATTGGAAATCCAACCTTTGGTTTTTGATTAATATTGATTGATCCTTGGATATTGGTCTTTGGTACCATCCAAGTTATTCCTTGTATTTGATTAAAGACTCGCTGATTCTATTAGCTCGAGTAAATCAAATCAAGAGAGAGATATTAACTCCTTGATATACTTTAATCTAGATTGAGTCTGACTGTCTAGTTGATTCTCTAGAAAAGTATATTGGAGTTAGTCCATACAGATTGCTAAGTGAAATATTGGGTGGTGTTGTTAGACCCCCGCTTTTTCAGTTTGGTTTAGCATAAAAGCATGTGTTTCGGGGTTTCAACTTTTGCATTGCATTAGTTAAAACCGGTTTTCAACCTTTCTCCGGTAAAGGTTGGTTTTTATTCTTGTTCTTTTGTCTTGCGAGAGTATGATAATACAACGGGGGAGAGTTCTATCTTGAATTTGCGCTTAATGATATATCTTTGGGGGAGACGAGGATGCGGAACTTGAGGTAACGAATTTGTTAGTTAATCGTTTTCCTTTTTAAGAAAAGCCTGATTTTATTGCATATTTATTTCTTTTGCTTAACATAAATTTCGGTACAATTGATGTTTATTCCATTATTTGTATATGAATGTGTATGTGATTCAATTGTTTCCGGTTAAGAAAAACTGTTGTTATCTTGCTTTATTGTTTTGTATATTTTGTTTAGGCTTACGAAATTTCGGTGCAATTGTGGTACTATAATGTTTATGTTTGTTTCAATTGCTCCCGGTTGAGGTAAATAATTATGCAAGTTGATTTATTTGGTTTGTATGAATTTTTTATGGCTTAACAAAAAGGTTTTTGGGATCAATTGTTTAGTCCAATTGGATTCCGGATAAGAGAAACTAAGTTAATTTTGATCTTATTTAAACTTATCAAAGTGGAGGTTTCGGTTATTCAAGTCTAATTGAATGCTTTAACAAGAAATGATAGTTAACTAACCTAGTATTTGTCTTGTTTAAAAGTGAAAGATCTAAGTTATTGATGAGAATAACTAGAGCCTGATGAGAAAAATAGAGTTAATTCTGATCTTTGTTTTGGTCTTGTCGAACAAGCGATTGTATTTGTACAATCAGTTTAGCAAAATAACTAAGGTGCTTAGTCAATTTTTGATTTGCTAAACTATTAGGGAAAACTGCTTCGGGCAATTGTTTCCTTGGTGACATATCAAAACAAAATTAATTGTAGTTTCTATTTTGATATTGGTTATCTAAAATGGTGTGTGGAACCCTCGTGCTTAACTCTTATATGTTGCAAGTCTTTTAAGATTTGTAAGATCCTTTTGGTTTTCCTTTATTTGCTCGTACCTTTGTCATTTTGTGACAAAAATGGAGAGAAATATATGGAGTAAACAAGTGATTTGGTATCACTAAGGAAAGGAAAATGGTGCTTAAACGTTATATATAACGAAAGAGTAAAACATAGACTAAGGGGGAGTAACATATTATATTGATACTTGTAGTTATATGGACTACAAAGGGAATAACAAAGATGTGCGGATTGAAAATCTACCTTACCTTTAGGGGGAGTATTAGCTTTGTTATTATAATGTCAACAACGGCATTTATAGATTGAATGTATACAGGTTATTGTGCTTTTGAAACTTGGAATCGAGCATATGTGAAATGAATTCTTGTAATTTGTTTATCCATATGATGTAAGAGTTTTGTCACTAAAATTGACAAAGGGGGAGATTGTTAGAGCATAGATCGGTTGAACCCACCAAGCGTTGGTATGTCAAGTTTGGTTGTCATATTTTAGTGAATCAAAACTCATTTAAAGAGTCGCTTGATTATTTAGTAGAGTCAACTTCGTATAGGTTAGCTAGAAAGTTACTAGGATAGGAGACTCACAAGTATTACTCGAAGACTTGAAGAATGTGAAAAAGTAAAGAGCTACAACGACGACATCATCCTTCCTATGGAGGTAAGTAATATTTGACTTGAAATGTTTAATTCCTAACGTATCTTTCAATTCGTTCATATTGAAAACATAACTGCGAAGTTGTGAATGATTATACTCTAGTTAGACATAGTATTAAGGAATTATAATACGAAGTATAACGTCTATCTTTTGAACTTCGTATATAAGACATCGACATAATCGTATGAATGCTATTGTGATTATGTATGGGTATGGGTAAAGATTTCGTCATAGGAAACAATGTTTTACATTCGTTTAAAGGAAGTACAATTCATAGACTTGTTTTATGAATCGAAAGGGAAATTGCTAGGTTTATTGGTATTGTTATTCATTGCAAATCTTTGGATTACCAATATGTGTGTTTAGTATAAACACTCATAACTTGTTTATGTATCTTGGTAAAACTATTCACAATACCTGACTTTTGTTTTGGTATGACTTTTATTAGTGAAACCGATATTAAGTAATCACCTGAGATGGTATGATCGATATATTATAATTGGTATGACCAACTCTAGACATTGAGGAACCGATCCTAGTAAGAGGTGCAACCAATCACAAGCATGTGGAATCGATCCTTGTAAGAGATACAACAAGTCTTAGTAATTGGTAACGATACTATAACTTGTGCAACCGATTACAAGTTAAATATCATAATTATGTGGTAACCGATCCTAGTACCTAGTCAACCAATTTTTGGAAAGCTAGTGTGACCGATCCTAGTACCCACATGGAGGTATAACCGAAGCCTTGTGTTTTTGGTAGAACCGTGAAACCCATTAATGGTGATTTGATAGGATAATCAATCACATAGTTCGTGGAAGTCAGATGAACCAATTCTAAACTCGTTTGGAAGTGTGGAAAATCGGTTCCAAGATTGTAAATATGAAAAAATATTTACAAAATAAAGATGTCGACATACTTTGAACATGTGCAATAATTCTTATCTTTTATTGTTCAAAGATATTCCTTAATAACTAAAGGAGAATCCCGGATCGAAATAAATTGAGAATCTTTTAATTAAGGTTTTTAGTTGTATATGCTTTTAATTTCCAGCAATTAAATGCATATCTTTAGAAAATAAAAATTGGTAATGTGCATTTACTAATTGGAGATTTTCTACTGAGATTTCGGTCAACATTTGGACATAGCATTTCCAGGAATTATGAAAACCGAATTTTGAAATATATTGCATATCTTGAGAATATTTTCGATTTTGGAAATTCCTCGGTGTCCAAACTTCCTTGGTCTATAAATATGGAAGTTTTCATTTCGAGCAAACTAATCCTCAGAGCCAGCAAAACTACCTAGTTGTGTTGTTACTGTTGGAGCCGTCTATTCGGAGAGGAAAGTACCCTAATTAGGCGAAATCTCTTACGACCACTCGTTTTAAAGACTTCTTTGGGATTGAGAAGCTCTACGAGTACCATTGGTGGAAAACCAGATAATTACAATTTATTATTAGTTTTCGATTGATTTGATTGACTAACGGCTGTTGAACTTTGATTGCACCTAGTTTGTTTATGCTTGAGAATCTTCTCTTTTGATATAATATTCACTCAAACTAGATCGAAGTGTCGACGGGGGATCTTTAGAACTGTTTGTAGATCTAAAGACGTATTGTGATAATCCATTATTAACAGACTCTGTTCTGTGTATGATTGAAGATATTCAAGTTGATTGTGTGCAGGTGTTTATTGAAGATCTAAGAAGATTTGAAGACGAAGAAGATATTTGGGTTCACAACTTTGATGTTCGAAAAACTTGTTTCGGCTGGAAAGGGATCCAACTATAATCGGTTTATCTTTGTGATAGATTTGATAATTAGTTGAGTAGATCGTGTTAGAGCATTGCTCGGTCGAACTCGCATGCGTTTCTATCTCAAGCATGTTTGTCAATGTTAGTGATCAAAACTATAAGTCTTGATTTCTAGCCTATTTGTAGATGTCTCGGACTAGGACATAGATAGTGTAGTTGAGCTTAAATCTCTCGACGTTCATCTCTTGAAGACGGAGAACTACTAAGGAGAGCTTGTGAAACTTCTTCGACAAAATGTATGTGGAGACTTGAACTTATCTATCACTTGGAAAGTCTATTTCTACTATCTCCTATATTGAAACATAAGTCGTGTTACGATATACTTTTCTCTATAAACATTTGAGATTTCGAGCTGAGTATATCTCGCTTACATATTTCTCGAAATATGTGTTGGTAATCTTTCGCTTCGGCCAAGTTCATCTTATATCATGAGAAAATTGCCGAGTAACATCTTACATGGTTTGTGTGATACAATCATTTGGTGTAAGACTTGGAAGGTTTCAATAATGATAATTTCAATATCTTGAAAATTGCTTTGATGCTAATAGTGTGTGAGAACGGCCATTGACATTATAGAACAATGTTTCAATGATTGAAATAAAGAGTTCATGATGTAACCATCTTTGGATATAAGCATATATAGTGTATTCGCACATTAGTGTATAAGTCCATAAATCGGAAACCAAGAGTATGCATATGCGTGTATACGAAATTGGTGAAGGAGACAGGTTAAGTATGCGTACTCACCTTAAGTTCTTGAACCGAAAATTTCTGCTGAGTTTTATTTTGGAAAAACTCTTAACTAGTCACCTTAAGTATGCGTACTCGTACGCATACTGGAGGAAGTTTTTGAACCGAAAATTTATGCTGAGTTTGGGAACTTTACAAACTCAAAACCGGTTGCTTAAGTACGCATACTTAAGCTAGATACTTTGTCAAATCGGTCAAGTACATGAACTTAAACATTTAAATCATAAGGAATGCAATCTTTGCAAACAATGGCTATAATGTTCATGATTGATTCAAGTGAATCAAACCGATTTGATTTCAATCGTATTTTCTAAACAATTGAACAAATCTTAACTAGTTTCATTTGAGTCATTTGAACTAGTTAAGGTTAAGATGAATAAGGTTGATATGAGAGTAATCATATGGCTAACCTGGGTTAACTATTTGTGAACCAACATGGTCTACACGTGTAGGTACGGTTACATAAACCAAAATGAGGGTAAATTTTATTTGTGTATAACAAGCTAAGTTCGATCTAACGGTTGAAAGATATTAGCTTGGTTGAATCAGGTTTTTCATCTAACAGTGAATATTGAATGCTTTGTAACCAAGGTAACTTGAATTGCAAACCCTAATTTGAAAATTGTATAATGGAGAACTCTAGCAACAGGGAAACCTAATCCCCACACCTCCTGTGTGTTACTAGTTTCATAACTAGAGTCGATTCTCCTTTAACCTTAGGTTTTTTCTCGAGACCATGTAGGTTAACGACTTGAAGACTTCATTGGGATTGTGAAGCCAGAACCAACTATTATCTTTGTAGCTGCGTGATATGATCTTGATGTTTCTATCGTGATGAGTACAATTGAAATAATTGGCTCGAGATTTTATATCTCCGATTGGAAAGATAGAAAAGTAATCACAAACAAACTTTGTCTCATCGTTTGTGATTCCACAATAACTTGTTTCGCTAGTCAATTAAGTTTATTGTGAGGTGATTGATAATGCTAGGATGTTTTTCGGGAATATAAGTCTCGTTTATCAATTGGTTCTTATTCACTTTGATTTATCAAAAGACAGAACAAAAAATCGTGGGAATTTCTGCGGGAGACAGATTTATTCAATCCTATAGACTTTTCTGTGTGAGACAGATTTTCTATCAAGTCTTCGACTTTGGGTCGTAGTAACTCTTAGTTGTGGGTGAGATCAGCTAAGGGAATCAAGTGCGTAGTATCCTGCTGTGATCAGAGACGTAAGGAGCGCAACTGTACCTTGAATCAGTGTGAGATTGATTAGGGTTAAACTACAGTCTAGTCCGAAGTTAATTGGTAGTAGGCTAGTGTCTGTAGCGGCTTAATACAGTGTGGTGTTCAATCTGGACTAAGTCCCGGGGTTTTTCTGCATTTGCGGTTTCCTCGTTAACAAAATTCTGGTGTCCGTGTTATTTATTTTCCGCATTATATTTTGTTATATAATTGAAATATCACAGGTTGTGCGTTAAGATCAATCAATTAGAATATCCAACCTTTGGTTGTTGATTTACATTGATTGGCACTTGAACATTGGTCTTTGGTACCGTTCAAGTAACTCCTCTTATATTCAATCAGGCTCGCAGATTTCTATTTGCTGATTGCGGATTGAATTAAGAGTTAGAGATATTATACTCTTTGATATACTTTAATCTAGATTGAGTCTGACTATCTAGTTTATTGTCTAGAAAGTGTATTGGAGTAAGTCCTCTCAGATGGGTGTGGTTGTTAGACCACCCCCCTCCCCCTCCCCCATTTTCAATTGGTATCAGAGTAGGCAAACAAATTAAAGACCTTATAAGTCTGTGTTTGTTGCGATCTTATGATGGACGATATAGTATTTGATAAACACATCGCTTAAAATAAAAGTTATGTTTCCTTAAAGTATATTAAAGAGAAAGATTTGTCAATCTCGAATATAGAAGAACCTTGTGTTCAAAGGAAACAGACAAACATTGACAAGTGTTTTTCTGACTACATTACAGAAGAGTCTATCTCTAAAGTTGAAAACAATGCAGCCAAAGAGAGTGATGTGATTCTAAAACTTGTTAGAATCCAGGATGATAATGTCAATTGGTTGAAACACAATGTCAATGCTCTAGTTGGCATGATAAGTGAGCTTCAAGAAGTAAATCTCAAAAAGGATACTTTGAAAATTGAACATCTCTAAGTAAACTCTCAATTCAAGAGTGTTCAAAAGAGTCTGGCATACCAACTGCTTCTGATTTAACTGTAAGAGGATCAAGTTCAGAAGCAAAACCGAAAAACCCTTCTGTTGAAAAAGATGTGCCTGTATCTTCTCCTAATCAAGGAAATCCCACATCACACAGAAGGAATAATTCTCCTAACGATGGTGTTAAGACTGTTTTATCTAATCACTCAGGTGATCAGAAAGTGTGTCTCTTTTGTGATTCAAATGGACAAGTAAACAAAAGAGGAATTCTAGGTTGAATGACAATTCTATTATTCATCTTCAACATACCTTAGATTTAATTCTCAAAGGTGTAACTGACATTCGTATGTATAGACCAATTGGTTTTAGTACTTACCCTGTGTACCCCACCAGGAAAGTCAGTTCAATGTGTTCCTCGAATGTTCAAACACATAACAGTCTTCCTAAGATATTTCGACAACAAATAATAACTTATGGATACTCTTCAATTAGGAAGGGAGATTATGTTATTGATGATGTGAAAAAAGATACCAGAAGAAGGAAGCAAAAATGGAGGTATGGAAGACAATTTAAAAGGGATAAGTGAAGGATATAAAAAAAATATCAACATGTTGTCTATTCCCTCTGATCAAAATTCTTCAGGTAAGAATCAAAACTATGTATCATACCTTGATGATAGTAAGTTTCATGATAATTTTTCACATCATAATGGTTTTCCTCCAAAGAACAGACAAAAGAGGCTTAACCATAAGCAACGTTCATTTAATGAGCTCAAGGATCATACTTGTGCTAATTAATCACAAGATTGAAACCTCACTCTCAATAAAATCCTGACTGAGTGAGATGTTTTCAGGTATACTTATGTTAAAGAAATTGTCTCTTGATTCTCTATGCTGATTTCTTATCGTTCTTAGCTGGATTATCATTCATAAACAAGTCTTGCATAAGTATTTGTTTGTTTCAATAAGTGTCAGGTCTACAAATTTCTTCTTAAGATTTATTTTGTAAAAATTTCTACACTTATATGCTCTGAATTTTTCTTATATGGGAATATTAGATTTATTGAGCTTTTGTCTGTGAATCTTTTCACGTAGAAAACACCTTTGTGAATAAACGCCATTCTTGGTTTTTTGATCACTTCTAGGTCCTTTCTGGTGCAAGTTGTGTACGTGCATATACCTCCTTTCATATTGGCCCTGAAAAAACTTGAAACACCCTAATTTCTGGTTCTTGCAAAACCAATAAATACCAAACCTTCTCTAGAGTACGCATACTCCTGTTATGCTCTTTTAAGGACGGGGTCCACTTAAAGTTCTTGGAATTTACCAGCCGATTCAATTGATGATTCGGTCTATTTGGAGTTTGTTTTGAAGAAGAAAAGAACCCTTGTTAAGCCGGACGAACTCGAATCCTGTGCCTCATGCTATTATGTGTTTTCTCATCAAGATCGAGAGAATGCTGAGATGGTCTCTGCTGAAGTGGTTCATGGTTTTCTCACTGATCTTGGGAATACTCAACTTAAGCTCGCGAACTATGAAAAGGATCTTAACCTGTTACGAACTGAGTTGAAAAAGATTGATACTGATCTTGTTCTCATAAAGTCACAGGTTAAGGATCTTCTTAATGAGGATATCTTCTCCGAAGATGCAGTTGATACAGTTAGTCACAAGTTTGAAGGTCTTGGTGCCAGTGAAGCTTCCGTTCCGGAACTCTAATTATCACATGTGATTACTCTTAGAGTTTGTTTTGGTTTGATTTTAATGTCTAGTAAATCTTCTTTTTGGTTTTTAGAAGAATAACTAGGGTTTGGAATAACCATTACTGTGAGTACACATAGCTATGTCCAGCGATTTTCATCTTCATTGTTTTTAGATTTATTTATTTAAGTTCTAAAGTATTTTTTGGAAGATGATTTTTGCAATTTTAATCTTTATGATTTTATATATTGCAAATTGTTATGGGATATGTTGTTTACGTCCATGAACCTGTGACTGTCCCATACTTGTTCAAAAGTTGTCTCTATTATGTCGATATGAATGTATTGATGGAAGATAGAATGAAATTTTGACTTTACAAAAGTTAAAATTTTGTTTACAAGGATTAAGTCTATTATATGTCATTGTGCAAATAGAGATGAAAAATAGAATGAATCCTTGTCTATTCCGCAGTATTTGGTCGATCTTCAATCCACAATCTTTGTGCATATAATGTGTTTTTCCATAAGGTTTCTTATGTTGAGCACAATCGACTGAGTTGTTCATTCCTATGATTAACTTAGTTGTTGCCCCGTAAGGTTCCCTATGTCGAACATGATCAACTAAATTAATCATTATCTTTTGGTTATTTTAGTTGTTGCTCCGTAAGTTCGCTTATGTCGAGCATGACCAATTAAATTGACCGCTTTTTGTGGTTAATTTGGTTGTGTATTCCAATTGAATTAATCATGGGTTTTCTTGTGATTAATTTGGTTGTCATTTTTCGATTGAACTAACTATGGGTTCTCTTGTGGTTATTTCAATTGAATTTTTTGGATACAAATTCATGTTTTCATGTGATTTGGTTTTCCAAAGAAATCCTTCTTTTCTTGTGAAAGAAAGGTCGCCTTTGTTGTTTCTTCGGGGATGACATTTTATGGGGGAGAGTTCTTTTGAACTTGTGCTTAATAGCCAAATCTTTGTGGGGAGTGCGACTGTGGAATTTTTAGGGGTTATCTTATATCTTCATTAACTCATTGATGAATGCATTTAGCTTCGGCTTTATGATTGCATCTAAATTTGTTGGTATGTCAATACACCTTTTGGTCATGATGTATCTCCGTGGAAATTTCATTAGGATCCCACTAATTTTCGTACCTTTGCCAATTTTTGTGACAAAAAGGGGGGAGAATTAATGTGTAGTTCACACTAAAAATACATATGGTTACGAATCATTATGTAAGGGGGGTGGTTTTCATGTTGAGATATGTATTGACTAAGGGGGAGTGTGCATATCACCATATTGTTATTGTCAAAGTTGTGATACAATTGAACTTTGATGTCGTGTAATAATACTATGGCACTGTATAACAATGATTGAGAGGATTTTGTTTTCTCATTGTTATAGCTACGGATCTTCAACAACTGTGATGTTGAACTTACAACCTTTAGGATCATGGAGTACTTGGAAGTGACGAAGATTTCGAGTCGCGTTGAAGATGCCAAGGAGATCAAGCATGTGGACAAGAAGCTACATTTTTTTTTATCTTTTTTGTAATCCATATGTATCGATAGTTCTGTCAGTAAAATTGACAAAGAGGGAGATTGTTAGAGCATTACTTGGTCGAACTCGCATGCGTTGCTATCTCAAGCATGTTTGTCAATATTAGTGATCAAAACTATAAGTCTTGATTTCTAGCCTATTTGTAGATTTCTCGGACTAGGACATAGATAGTGTAGTTGAGATTAAATCTCTCGACGTTCATCTCTTGAAGACGAAGAACTACTAAGGGGAGCTTCTGGAACTTATTCGACAAAAGGTATGTGGAGACTTGAACTTATCTATCACTTGGAAAGTCTATTTATACTATCTCCTATATTGAGACATAAGTCGTGTTACGATATAGTTTTCTCTATACACATTTGAGATTTCGAGTTGAGTATATCTCGCTTACATATTTCTCGAAATATGTGTTGGTAAGCTTTTGCTTCGACCAAGTTCACTTTATATTATGAGAAAATTGCCAAGAAACATCTTACATGGGTTGTGTGATACAATCATTTGGTGTAAGACTTGGAAGGTTTCAATAATGATTATTTCAATATCTTGAAAATTAGTTTGATACTAATAGTGTGCGAAAACGACTATTAACATTAAAGAAGAATTTTTCAATGATTGAAATAAAGAGTTGACGGTGTAACCATCTTTGGATATAAGCATATATAGTGTGTTCACACATTAATGTATAAGTCCACAAACCGGAAGCCAAGAGTATGCATATATGTGTATACGAAATTCGTGAAGGACACAGGTTAAGTATGCGTACACGTACGCATACTGGCGGAAGTTCTCGAACCGAGAATTTCTGCTGAGTTTGGCTTTGGAAAAAATCTTAACTAGTCACCTTAAGTACGCGTACCCGTACTCATACTGGCGGAAGTTTTTGAACCGAAAGTTTCTGCCGAGTTTGGGAACTTTACAAACTCAAAAACCGGTTGCTTAAGTACGCATACCCGTACGCATACTTAAGCTGGTTACTTTGTCAAATCGGTCAAGTCCATAAACTTAAACATTTAAATCATAAGGAATGCAATCTTTGAAAACCGTGGCTATAATGTTCATGATTGAATCAAGTGAATCAAACCGGTTTGATTTCAATTGTGTTTTCTAAACAATTGAACAACTCTTAACTAGTTTCATTTGAGTCATTTGAACTAGTTATGGTTAAGATGAATAAGGTTGATATGAGAGTAATCATATGGCTAACCTCAGTTAACTGTTTGTGAACCAACATGGTGTACACGTTTAGGTACGGTTACATAAACCTAAATCAGGGTACATTTCACTTGTGTGTAACAAGCTAAGTTCAATCTAACGGTTGAAAGATATTAGCTTGGTTGAATCAGGTTTTTTATCTAACGGTGAATATCGAATGCTTTGTTACCAAGGTAACTTTGATTGCAAACCCTGATTTGAAAACTATATAAAGGAGAACTATAACAACTGGGAAACCAAATCCCCACACCTCCTGTGTGTTACTAGTTTCATAACTAGAGTCGATTCTCCTTTAACCTTAGGTTTCTTCTCGAGACCCTGTAGGTTAACGACTTGAAGACTTCATTGGGATTGTGAAGCCAGACCCAACTATTATCTTTATAGTTGCGTGATCTAATCTTGTTGTTTCTATCGTGTTGAGTAAAATTGAAATAATTGGCTCGAGATTTTAAAAATCCGATAGACAAGGTAGAAAAGTAATCACAAACAAACTTTGTCTCATCGTTTGTGATTCCACAATAACTTGTTTCGCTAGTCGATTAAGTTTATTATGAGGTGATTGATAATACTAGGATGTTCTTCGGGAATATAAATCCGGTTTATCAATTGGTTCATGTGTCACCTTGATTTATTAAAAGACGGAACAAAAACTCTTGGGTATTTCTGTGGGAGACGAATTTATTCAATCCTATAGACTATTTTGTGTGAGACAGATTTGTCTATCAAGTCTTCGACTTTTTGTCGTAGAAACTCTTAGTTGTGGGTGAGATCAGATAAGGGAATCAAGTGCGTAGTATCTTGTTGGGATCAGAGACGTAAGGAGCGCAACTGTACCTTTAATCAGTGTGAGATTGATTAGGGTTCAACTACAGTCTAGTCCTAAGTTAATTGGTAGTAGGCTAGTGTCTGTAGCGGCTTCATACAGTGTGGTGTTCAATCCGGACTAGGTTCCGGGGTTTTTCTGCATTTTCAGTTTCCTCGTTAACAAAATTCTGGTGTCTCTGTTATTTCTTTTCCGCATTATATTTTGTTATATAATTGAAATATCACAGGTTGTGTGTTAAGATCAATCAATTAGAATATCCAACCTTTGGTTGTTGATTTACATTGATTGACACTTGAACACTGGTCTTTGGTACCGTTCAATTAACTCCTCTTATATTCAATTAGGCTCGCAGATTTCTATTTGATGATTGCAGATTGAATTAAGAGTTAGAGATATTATACTTTTTAATATACTTTAATCTGGATTGAGTCTGACTGTTTAGTTGATTCTCTAGCAAGTGTATTGGAGTAAGTCCTCTCAGATTGCCAGACGAATTATTGGGTGTGGTTGTTAGACCCCCGCATTTTCAGATCGGCATCAATACAATTCTTTGTGATTCAAAGTATTGATTGCATAGTCTTAACAATTACTTTGGTAGTTGTTGAAAAGATAGATCCAAGGAAATTAAAAAGGAGTTTATTGGGATAAACGGAAGAGCCTTTTGTCAAACTCGTATCACTTGTTTGAAAAGAGTTGTTACCGAACAGATTTGTTGTTTCTTTACTTTTTGGAATACGAACCAAATGAATTATTCCAAGTGCGTGACTTATTGCAAGTTGAAGGCGCAGGGATACAGATGGAACTAGGTGAACTATAGGTTTAGTTGCTTGGTCTCAACTATACGAAGTTGATTTATATTTTGTATAACGGCTTAATCCTGAGAGTATTCAATTCTGGACAAGGTTCCGGGGTTTTTCTACATTTGCGATTTCCTCGTTAACAAAATCTTGTTGTGTCTTTTATTTTTCTATTTCCGCAATTACAATTGTTTTATTATAATTAGAAGTAAAATACACAAACATTAATTCCTATTTACTTGATAGCAATCCTATTGTGTTTGGTTAAGCCCGAACCTATTATCAAGTAAACATATTTCGTTGTTGTATTGTCTCGATCTTGTATCCATGGTCAATTACACAAGTTATCTTGTTGTCGTATTGTCTCAATCTCGTATCCATAGACGATCACATGAAGTGTGAACCGATTAGTTGTATTGTCTCGACTCAATCCATAGAAAAACACTTTCGGAGAAAGAATTTATAGGTAGAAATTTTTTAGATTGAGATATATTTGGGTACCCTCGTCTTTTCAGGTTTTTTACCATTTGCACGGTGTATTCCCTCACCATATTTCAATTGGCTTTGTCCCCTTCGATACTAAATAAAACAATCTTGATCTCCACACTATCATGAATAAAAAGCGGATTAACATTTTCATAATGTATTGGTATAACCTGGTAGTGCCCGGAGTGTCCATTTTCTTAAAATACTTGGTGAAATAATCAGATACCTCTTTGAGGTCAAAGATCCACTCCCCATTTTCATTTTGAATAGTGTTAATTTGTTTCTTCTCAGTCTCTTTTTAGCAGAGTCATGGGAAAGTTTGGTGTTTCCGTCCCCTAATTTGATGGTATATGGTCTCTGCTATTAGTTTTTTTAGAAATTTTCACTGATGTCATACAATGCTTACATTTATATTTGTTTCTTTAATAGCAGCAACTCTATGAGTACACAATTTATTTTTAGTGATCCAATCAAGCTTTTTAATGCGGTCTTCAAGGTTTGTTTGATATTACCATAATCAATTTCGTTCCAAAGCCTGAATTTAATTTTGACACCCTTAGGCCTTTTAGCAATAGTAAACGCAGAGGAGCCAGCATGCCCAATTTTCTAGCATTCATCTAAAATATCCTTGCATTCCTGGTGGTCTAACCAAGGCCCAATTTTTTTGAGGAGGATTTGTTTAGGATTCCAATTAGGATTAGAATTCAGGAAAATTGGGTTGCGGTCAGGTCCAACAAAATTAGGAAGATTTGAAATAGTGAAATTTTGAAAAATGGACAACCAACTGTCAGAGGCCAAGCCTCTTCCCATATTTTCTTAGTGAGGAGTCCGCCATCTCTTCTTTTAGTTCAGGTGAAAGGGCATTCAGTATATTCTAGATCAGTAAGGTCTAAATATTCAATTTTTCCTTTACAATCAGTTTCAATAGAGCCAATGATCATGCAAGACCACATTCAAGTCTCGTGTTATCAAACATTTTTCAAGAAGTCAGCTTATCTTTACTAGTATAAGGACTACCAAATTGGCGTCTATTAAGTTTTAACATATAAATATATAAATTAAATAAAGAGTACATAGTTTGTCAAATTTTAGAAGATGGTACCAAATTGGAGATTAAATTAGTGATTTAATAGGAATAGCTAGTAAATATTATCACTTGATTATATTTTTTTTCATGTGGATTCCCTAATCTACCAAAACAAATAACCAATTTTCTTTACAAAAATTCATGTTAAACCATGCAACTGAGCTACATAAAACCTCATATTCACAAAGCAAACAAAAAACGAGACTCCATATCTTTCCTTACAGGCGGAATCACCTATTATGAACTAAAGATTTTTGTGTAGTCCAAAATGGCGGTCTTGAATTTCATTTTCTTGAATTCCCTCTTTCTCGTTTTTGATCTTCGTTGTGAAGATATTGGTAAAATACTAGTTTTCATTCACAAACATGTTCTTGTCTTAATAACTAGAATTGATATTTAATCTCTCATTATCAATATCCCTAGGATACCGTGATCGCAAGAATATTCCGTTAATTTCCTTTTGTCATCAACAAACACATTAAAAGATGCGAATATGAATTCTATCTAAGAGAACAACCTAACGTGTAAAATCACTAATCAAGTTTATTTCCCTAGATGCATTAAGTTCTATGAAATCAGGTCAATCAAAGTAATCAAACGTGTAAAAGCATTAATACGATTTAACAAAGGTTATGGTCCATTTGTGACTACTAGGATGTATCACTATAAGAAATATTCACAATTATGCTACTTGCAATCAGAAATTTATCTTTTTTTTAATAGGAAAGAACATACATTATCACTTAAACTAGATTTTAAACTACATTCTACATATAAGGAGTATTTCATGAGATCTCCAAACTCGTGAGCGAAGACTCGATCCGCTGACCTCCTACTTGAGAGTCAGGCTCCTGGGCAATCAGAAATTTATCACTTTTGCGTATAATAAACTCTAATCTAGCAATAAAGATTAAAGCAAACTCAATCGATTCGCGACTCGACCAAACAAGCATTCAAATCATGTAACAATATTAATGGTGAATCATAAATGATAATATTGAGACAAAACTAATTCATCAAACCAAGAAACATGTGATGTGAAATCAACTCAACCATTAACCAATAACAAGAATTTAGCTCATATTCATGGAGTTCATAACAAGAATAAAAAGAAAGGTTTTCATGTCTAAACCCTAAAACAAAAGTAGAGAAGTAAAGATTATATTTTTCTGAAAGTATCACTTTTTCTGAAACGGAGTGAAAGTATCACTTTTCCTGAAATGGAGTGAAAGCATCACTTTTCCTGAAACGGAATGTGAAAGTATCACTTATCCTGAAACGGAAAATTAGTCGATCTATAAACAAAAATATGGTTGCATGATGTGTTATGCATCATTTGTGGTGGTTTGCATAAAGGCTATGTATTCAATTTTCGATAATTGTATTTAAAGTGAAAGTATCACTTTTCTTGAAACGGAGGGAGTACATCGTTGTATTAGTTGCAACAGAAAATTAGTTGATGCATAAAAAAATATAGCTACATAAAGTATTATGTATCCTTTGTGGTGGTTTATATAATGGAGATACATTTAATTTTCTAAAATTGTGCCTAAGATGATAAATACCTTCGAATTTTTCGTAAAAACTCTAAACTTGATATTGTTGTTTGTACTCATTGTGTAGATTTTTTTGTAAGTTTTTAAACGAGATAAAATTTATAAAATTCCAAAATACGGATTTTTAGATATGTTATATTAAAATTTGCTTTTCAATTATACCTCTAAAAAAATAGGATACACAAGGAGTTATAGAAATTCGACCTATCTTCAAGACGAAAATAATGGTACATACACAAGTTGAATGTGAGCAGGAAATTTAGGGAAACCAACTAACTTATTACATGAAAGAATTGTCAAAATAATCTGATCCACAACCTATGGACCCATGCAATTAGTATTGTTCCCATCGGCAGGTCTTTATATACTGAACACCTTCTCAAGAACTACACTATAAGCCAAAACCACTGTTGCAAATTGCAAACATTCTCATTCTTCTCTCCTTTTCATCTTCTAAAAAGTTCTTAGATTTACTCCTCCCACTATTTTTATCTTCGAGCTTCTTTTTTGGGTCTCTTTTGTTTTTCATTTCTTGTTTTTCATTTGAATAAACCACTTTCCTTCTCCTGTGGGTCTCTTTTCTTTTTGTTCACTCCATTTTGGAATCTTTTCCTTGTTTTAGTTGGATTTGATAAGCAGGTTTAGTATGAGGGCCTGACAAATTAATGCAATGGAAAAAAATGTTCCCATTAACACATAATATGCTTTGTACATTCTATACATGGTGTAATATGATGAATAGGTGCAAGACTCAAATTTGTCCACCAAAAAGAAAAATATTTGAAAAGATTAGTGAGCTACCGGAAGATGAAAAAGAGGATGCAAAATAGGAATTTGATAAACAATACATTCTAAATCACGTTAAATGGGTTACTTTCTCCGGTAAATGGGAGCCATTGACTTAGTCTCTCACTGAAGAAGAGTATAATATAAATCTTGCGGAGTTTATCAAACATTAGTCTATCCCCGATTACCCCGAGGATATTGTAACATATGTGTTCTTGAGAAATGGTTGGAACTGCACAAAGAGCGCTTTGTTTATACATTTACCAACCACCTTAAACATTTTGGGAATCAGGCGACAAGTTTGGTAGAGTCGGCTCACCAACGGTTGAAGAAGAATCTTTTTGGATGTGTCAAAATTTTTTTGTGATCATGTTTAATGCTATGAGAAATTAGTTCAACCGCGAGATTGATAGATTTAAATAAAAGTTTCAAAAAAATTGTATCATGAAGTACAAGAAATGGGTCAACCTTCGGTTGTTCAAGGGAATCCATTATAATGTTTCCTATGTTTGTATAAAGAAGATAATTGTAGAAGTGGAGTTGAATGAGTAATGGGGAACCAAGCCGGATGAGGTATGTTTGTAACATGATGAAGTCTACGGGACTCCCTTATCACCATATAATAGTTAACTATGAAATGACCTAATCCCTTTAAGCGACGTAGATCTATATTGGAAACAAGTAAGTTTTGTCCCTTCTCCAAAGGGAGATGCCGGAGTAAAGTTCGGTGTTAACGAAATGGGAAGAACCGTACTCGAGATGTACCGAAACATGAACAATCTTGAATGGAAAATATTTTGGGATGACATTAGGACAATCATTTATCCGCATACTTCGGAGAATATCCATGAACCGGAAAATGGCAAGCGCAAAGGTAGGCCAAGCACCAAAGAAACGAAAAAACAACTAAGACAATATGTGAAGGTGTTGATTGGAAAGGAAAGTGAAATGCACACTAATACTAGAGATCCTTCGGCGCATGAGCATACCGAGGCGAAGTACCAAAAGGGTTATAAGAAATGGTCTAGGAATAGTATGGAAAAAGGCGAAACAAGTGAACGAGATTTGAAGAAAAATGGTACGATATTACCCTCGCCACCAACTGTTAGATCATTGCTCGGTCGAACTCGAATGCGTTTCTATCTTGATTTCTAGCCTATTTGTAGATGTCTCAGACTAGGACATAGATAGTGTAGTTGAGCTTAAATCTCTCGACGTTCATCTCTTGAAGACGAAGAACTACTAAGGGGAGATTGTGGAACTTCTTCGACAAAAGGTATGTGGAGACTTGAACTTATGTATCACTTGGGAATTCTATTTCTACTATCTCCTATATTGAGACATAAGTCGTGTTACGATATAGTTTTCTCTATACACATTTGAGATTTCGAGCTGAGTATATCTCGCTTACATATTTCTTGAAATATGTGTTGGTAAGCTTTCGCTTCGACCAAGTTCACCTTATATCATGAGAAAATTTCCGAGAAACATCTTACATGGGTTGTGATACAATCATTTGGTGTAAGACTTGGAAGATTTCGACAATGATTATTTCAATATCTTGAAAATTAGTTTGATGCTAATAGTGTGTGAAAACGACTTATAACATTATAGAAGAATTATTCAATGATTGAAATAAAGAGTTGATGGTGTAACCATTTTTGGATATAAGCATATATAGTGTGTTCGCACATTAATGTATAAGTCCATAAACCGGAAGCCAAGAGTATGCATATATGTGTATACGAAATTGGTGAAGGAGACAGGTTAAGTATGCGTACACGTACGCATACTGGCGGAAGTTCTCGAACCGGCTGAGTTTGATTTTAGAAAAACTCTTAACTAGTCACCTTAAGTAAGCGTACCCGTACGCATACTGGCGGAAGTTTTTGAACCGAAAATTTCTGCCGAGTTTGGGAACTTTACAAACTCAAAAACCGGTTGCTTAAGTACGCATACCCGTACGCATACTTAAGCTGGTTACTTTGTCAAATCGGTCAAGTCCATGAACTTAAACATTTAAATCATAAGGAATGCAATATCTGCAAACCGTGGACATAATGTTCATGATTGATTCAAGTGAATCAAACCGATTTGATTTCAATTGTGTATTCTAAACAATTGCACTCTTAACTAGTTTCATTTGAGTCATTTGAACTAGTTACGGTTAAGATGAATAAGGTTGATATGAGGGTAATCATATGGCTAACCTCGGTTAACTATTTTTGAACCAACATGGTGTACACGTTTAGGTACGGTTACATAAACCTAAATGGGGGTACATTTCATTTGTGTGTAACAAGCTAAGTTCGATCTAACGGTTGAAAGATATTAGCTTGGTTGAATCAAGTTTTTCCTCTAACGATGAATATTGAATGCTTTGTTACCAAGGTAACTTGGATTGCAAACCTTAATTTGAAAACTATATAAAGGAGAACTCTAGCAACTGGGAAACCTAATACCCACACCTCCTATGTGTTACTAGTTGCATAACTAGAGTCGATTCTCCTTTAACCTTAGTTTTTTTCTCGGGACCCTGTAGTTTAACGACTTGAAGACTTCATTGGGATTGTGAAGCCAGACCCAAGTATTATCTTTGTAGTTGTGTGATCTGATCTTGCTGTTTCTATCGTGTTGAGTACGATTGAAATAATGGCTCGATATTTTATATCTCCGATAGGCAAGATAGAAAAGTAATCACAAACAAAATTCGTCTCATCATTTGTGATTCCACAATAACTTGTTTCGCTGGTCGATTAAGTTTATTGTGAGGTGATTGATAATACTAGGTTGTTCTTCGGGAATATATGTCCGGTTTATCAATTGGTTCATGTTCACCTTGATTTATCAAAAGACGAAACAAAAACTCTTGGGTATTTCTGTGGGAGACAGATTTATTCAATCCTATAGACTTTTCTATGTGAGATAGAGTTGTATATCAAGTCTTCGACTTTGGTTGGTAGCAACTCTTAGTTATAGGTGAGATCAACTAAGGGAATCAAGTGTGTAGTATCCTGCTGGGATCAGAGACGTAAGGAACACAACTGTACCTTGAATCAGTGTGAGATTGATTATGGTTTAACTACAATCCAGTCCGAAGTTAATTGATAGTAGGCTAGTGTATATAGCGGCTTAATACAGTGTGGTGTTCAATCTGGACTAGGTCCCAGGGTTTTTCTGCATCTGCGATTTCCTTGTTAACAAAATTCTGGTGTTTATGTTATTTCTTTTCTGCATTATATTTTGTTATATAGTTGAAATATCACAGGTTGTGCTTAATATCAATCAATTAGAATATCCAACCTTTGGTTGTTGATTTACATTGATTGATACTTGGATATTGGTCTTTGGTACCGTTCAAGTAACTCTTCTTATATTCAATCAGGCTCGCAAATTTCTATTTGCTGATTGCGGATTGAATTAAGAGTTAGAGATATTAAACTCTTTGATATACTTTATTCTATATTGAATCTGACTGTCTAGTTGATTCTCTAGAAAGTGTATTGGAATAATTCCTCTCAGATTGCCAAACGAATTGTTGGGTGTGGTTGTTAGACCCCCGCATTTTCAATAGGTATCAGAGCAGGAAAACTCATTAAAGACCTCATAAGTCTATGTTTGTAGCGATCTGATATGGACAAAGGTACTACCTCTATAAATGTACCACTAGTCTTCGATGACTCTAATTACTTATGGTGGAAAATTGATATGCATGCCTTTTTCAAGCGCGTGATTTTCAATCATGGGTTTATGTAGTTAATGGCTATGATGCTCCAGTTGTGGTAGTAGGGAATGTGAACGTTCCAAAGAACATTGGTGAATACAATGTTTCCGAGATACTTGTTGCAAAGAAAAACTCCGACGGTTTGAATGCCATCATACATGCCATTACCCCAGATTTTCAGTACCATGTGACTACGTGCACTAGGTCTAAAGATGCTTAGGATATCTTAGAAACCATATTCGAAGGTAATATATACCAGTGAAAAGGAAGCTAGGCTTCAAAACCTTAATTCCGATTGGGAAAACCTTCGTATGGCAGATGAAGATTCATTTTATGAGTTTAATCACAAAGTATCTGAAATTGTTAATGCATCTTTTGCATTAGGTAAGACTATTCCTGAAAAGGAAATTGTGATGAAAATTCTCAGATCGCTGCCATCTAGATATGATTCTAAGAAGCATTCCATCATTGAGGGAAATAACCTTGATTCTCTTTCCAGAAACATGTTGGTTGGAAAGCTAAAGATCTTTTATCATGAGCACATATCCAAAATAGAAAAGGATGTTGCCTTCAAAGCAAAAAAGAACACTAAATTACTTAACAAAAGTAAGAGTATTTATATCTCTGAGGATGATATTTCTGAGACTGATTCATCAGATGAAGATCTTGACAAATCAATCTCTATGATCACAAGAGAGTTTAGGGATCTTTTATTGAAGAGAAGTAAATGGTTTTCAAGAGACAAACCTAGGTCGTCAGTTAAACCTCACAATCGCGTTCCTCCTAAAAACAGGGATGCTGACGAGGCTGATGACGAGGATATGCCACAATGCTTTAAGTGTAAAGGTTTTGGTCATTTTGACAATGAGTGTCCAAATCGTACAAAATACACTGGAAACAAAGGTCTTGCTGCAACTCTTGATGAAATGTCTGATCACTATGATTCCAATGAAGACGAAAAATCAAGTGTTGCACTTCTTTGTGAAGATGTCGATTTTGATAGCTGTAGCAATACATACATTAATCTTGATATTCTTCCAGAAAGAAACTCAACCAATCTGGAAAAAGAAATTAACCTTTATGTTGGAAACTCTCTGTCTGATTTTTCAGGTTCCACTCTGTGCCTAGCATCTTGCACATCTCGGGAGTCCAAATCAGCATATCCATTGACATGATCTTATTGTTCACTCAAGGGTCATGAACTTTCAAAGTTTTTCAAGTATAAACACAAGATGAGACATGTCAAGAGACTTCAACGAAGAGAAAATCGCCTAGCAAACAAGCTCAAACTTGTTCAAAAAACCGTTGAGGTATGTAAGATTTTATCCTCTTCAAAGAAGTTGGTTTCCAAAGATAGGTCAAGACCACTAGAGAAAAGAGTATGGTCTAAACACTTTGATATACATGGATCTATGAATTCCTTTCAAAAGGGTCATGGTAGACAAATTGTTGTTCACCATAGCACAACTTAATTGTGTTGTCTTTGTGCATCTTGTCTCATGTGCCTGATTAAAAAGAGACAAGAACTTGCACACCTCAGGCTTAAAAAGAAAAAATAAACTTTTTTTTTTTACTTTACATAGATTTGATGTATGATTTGGAATTCTTTCATATCTAATTGATATTGGAAGGAACCTCCCTGTTTATCAAAAGAGGGTTATTCTCGACTATTCCACTCTCTTTAGGGTCGTGAATCGAGCGTGCATGAACCTATATGGTTAAAAGGTTCCATAACCCTGCATTCCTTTTTCCTTCTCTGAAACTCTTTTCATCTTAAGACTTCCTGTTGAGTTTATATTGTGATTTCCTCTCACAAACCCATACACGTATGGAGACTCCAAGCATCATATGTTCTGATGGAAAAGATGTTAATATGATTGTTAAGCCATCAATCATGATGGAAAAAGAAAAATATCCCTTGCCTCCAAGTTTGAAAAGAAAAATAAGGAATGTGAGGAAGCCGAGAGTTGTTCCTTCAAATTCCTCAGAAGTTTTCTGATATTCTTGAAGAGTCGAAGGAAGCAAGGAAGGAGATTCAACAAATAAAGGCTTTTGTTGTGAGAACTCCCGAAATTCAGAAGGCCCTGGTTCGACATCTTTAGCCTAGAAGGTTCGTTGGAATCAACTCCTTTCTCCATGAACCCTATGTTCCTATGGATGTTGACGACAAGGAGTTCGGGGACGATAAAGAATTCTTCAGAGGTCTCAATGTCTAGTAAATCTTCTTTTTGGTTTTTAGAAGAATAACTAAGGTTTGGAATAGCCATTATTGTGAGTACACATAGCTATGTCCAACGATTTTCATCTTCATTGTTTTTAGATTTATTTATTTAAATTCTAAAGTATTTTTTGGAAGATGATTTTTTCAATTTTAATATTTATGATTTTGTATATTGCAAATTGTTATGGGATACGTTGTTTACGTCCATGAACCTGTGACTGTCGCATACTTGTTCAAAAGTTATCTCTATTATGTCGATATGAATGTATTGATGGAAGATAGAATGAAATTTTGGCATTACAAAAGTTAAATCCTTTTATGTCATGTTTTGATAAAAACAAAGGATAAAACTTTTGTTTACAAGGATTAAGTCTATTATATGTCATTGTGCAAAAAGTGATGAAAAATAGAATGAATCCTTGTCTATTCCGCAATATTTTGGTCCATCGCCGATTCACAATCTTTGTGCATATACTGTGTTGTTCCATAAGGTTTCTTATGTTGAGAACAATCGGCTGAGTTGTTCATTCTTATGATTAACTTAGTTGTTGCTCCGTAAGGTTCCCTATGTCGAACATGATCAACTAAATTAATCATTCTCTTTTGGTTATTTTAGTTGTTGCTCCGTAAGTTCGCTTATGTAGAGCATGACCAATTAAATTGATCGCTTTTTGTGGTTAATTTGGTTGTGTATTCCAATTGAATTAATCATGGGTATTCTTGTGATTAATTTGGTTGTCATTTTTCGATTGAACTAACTATGGGTTCTCTTGTGGTTATTTCAATTGAATTTTTTGGATACAAATTCATGTTTTCATGTGATTTGGTTGTCCAAAGAAATCCTTCTTTTCTTGTGAAAGTAAGGTCGCCTTTGTTGTTCCTTCGGGGATGACATTTTATGGGGGAGAGTTCTTTTGAACTTGTGTTTAATTGCCAAATCATTGTGGGGAGTGCGTATGTGGAATTTTTAGGGGTTATCTTGTATCTTCATGAACTCATTGATGAATGCATTTAGCTTCGGCTTTATGATTGCATCTAAATTTGTTGGTATGTTAATACACCTTTTGGTCATGATGTATCTCCGTGGAAATTTCATTAGGATCCCACTAATTTTCGTTCCTTTGCCAAATTTTTTGACAAAAAGGGGGATAATTAATGTGTAATTCACACTACAAATACATATAGTTTACGGATCATTATGTAAGGGGAGTGGTTTTCATGTTGAGATATGTATTGACTAAGGGGGAGTGATGCATATCACCATAGTGTTATTTCCAAAGTTGTGATACAATTGAACTTTGATGTTGTGTAATAATACTATGACACTGTATAACATTGATTGAGAGCGTTTTGTTTTCTCATTGTTATAGCTACGGATCTTCAACAACTGTGATGCTAAACTTGCAACCTTTAGGATCATGGAGTACTTGGAAGTGACGAAGATTTTGAGTCGCGTTGAAGATGCCAAGGAGATCAAGCATGTGGACAAGAAGCTACATATTTTATCTTTTTTGTAATCCGTATGTATTGATAGTTTTGTCACTAAAATTGACAAAGGGGGATATTGTTAAAGCATTGCTCGGTGGAACTCGCATGCGTTTCTATCTCAAGTATGTTGTCAATGTTAGTGATCAAAACTATAAATCTTGATTTCTAGACTATTAGTAGATGTCTCGGACTAGGACATAGATAGTGTGGTTAAGTTTAAATATCTCGACGTTCATCTCTTGAAGACGAAGAACTACTAAGGGGAGATTGTGAAACTTCTTCGACAAAAAGTATGTGGAGACTTGAACTTATCTATCACTTGGAAAGTCTATTTCTACCATCTCCTATATTGAGACATAAGTCGTGTTACGATATAGTTTCCTCTTTACACATTTGAGATTTCGAGCTGAGTATATCTCGCTTACATATTTCTCGAAATATGTGTTGGCAAGCTTTCGCTTCGACCAAGTTCATCTTATATCATGAGAAAATTTCCGAGTAACATCTTACATGGTTTGTGTGATACAATCATTTGGTGTAAGACTTGGAAGGTTTCAATAATGATTATTTCAATATCTTGAAAATTGGTTTGATGCTAATAGTGTGTGAAAACGGCTATTGACATTATAGAAGAATGTTTCAATGATTGAAATAAATATTTGATGATGTAACCATCTTTGGATATAAGCATATATAGTGTGTTCGCACATTAGTGTATAAGTCCATAAACCGGAAGCCAAGAGTATGCATATCCGTGTATACGAAATTGGTGAAGGAGACAGGTTAAGTATGCGTACCCGTACGTAAACTGGCAGAAGTTCTCGAACCGAGAATTTCTACTGAGTTTGGTTTTGGCAAAACTCTTAACTAGTCACCTTAAGTACGCGTACCCGTACGCATACTGGCAGAAGTTTTTGAACCGAAAATTTCTGCTGAGTTTGAGAACTTTACAAACTCAAAAACCGGTTGCTTAAGTACGCATACTTAAGCTGGTTACTTTGTCAAATCGGTCAAGTCCATGAACGTAAACATTTAAATCATAAGGAATGCAATCTTTGCAAACCGTGGCTATAATGTTCATTGATTGATTCAAGTGAATCAAACCTACTTTATTTCAATTGTGTTTTCTAAACAATTGAAAAACTCTTAACTAGTTTCATTTGAGTCATTTGAACTAGATACGTTTAAGATGAATAAGGTTGATATGAAAGTAATCATATGGCTAACCTCGGTTAACTATTTGTGAACCAACATGGTGTACACGTTTAGGTACGGTTACATAAACCTAAATGGGGGTACATTTCATTTGTGTGTAACAAGCTAAGTTCGATCTAACGGTTGAAAGATATTAGCTTGGTTGAATCAGGTTTTTCCTCTAACGGTGAATATTGAATGCTTTGTTACCAAGGTAAATTGGATTGCAAACCCTGATTTGAAAACTATATAAAGGAGAAATTTAGCAACTGGAAAACCTAATACCCACACCTCATGTGTGCTACTAGTTGCATAACTAGAGTCGATTCTCCTTTAACCTTAGGTTTCTTCTCGAGACCCTGTAGGTCAAAGACTTGAAGGCTTTATTGGGATTGTGAAGTCAGACCCAACTATTCTATTTGTAGTTGCGTGATCTGATCTTGCTGTTTCTATCGTGATTGAGTGCAATTGTAAGGTTGGCTTGAGATTTATATCTCCGATAAGCAAAATAGAAAAGTAATCACAAACACCTTTGTCTCATCGTTTGTGATTCCACAATAACTTGTTTCGCTAGTCGATTAAGTTTATTGTGAGGTGATTAATAATACTAGGCTGTTCTTCGGGAATATAAGTCTGGTTTATCAATAGGTTCCTGTTCACCTTGATTTATAACAAAAACTCTTGGGTATTTCTGTGGGAGACAGATTTATTCAATCCTATAGACTTTTCTATGTGAGACAGATTTGTTTATCAAGTCTTCAACCTTAGGTCGTAGCAACTCTTAGTTGTGGGTGAGATCATCTAAGGGAATCAAGTGCGTAGTATCCTGCTGGCATCAGAGACGTAAGGAGCAACTTTACGTTGAATCAGTGTGAGATTGATTAGGGTTCAAGTTATAGTCCAGTCCGAAGTTAATTGGTAGTAGGCTAGTGTCTGTAGCGGCTTAATACAGTGTGGTGTTCAATATGGACTAGGTCCTGGGGTTTTTCTGCATTTGCGGTTTCCTCATTAACAAAATTCTGGTTTCTGTGTTATTTATTTTCCGCATTATATTTTGTTATATAATTGAAATATCACAGGTTAAGATCAATCAATTAGAATATCCAACCTTGGGTTGTTGATTTACATTGATTGACACTTGAACATTGGTGTTTGGTCTTTGAATTGTTGGGTGTGGTTGTTAGACCCCCGCATTTTCACCAACCCAACCACCTCCATCGGCACCGATCCAACCAACTCTACGAGACGAGAAGCTTAAGGCTCCAATGTTCCACATACAACAAAAGAGTCGACCAATTGATGATAAGCCACCACTTATTAAGAAAAATACTTGGAAGTACTACCTCCATACATTATAGAGTACGTCATATCCATCAACGACGTCCTTCAAGTTGGTAATTGCAGTTTTCACGTTATCATACAAAAACTAGGGCCCTTCACTCAAGGTGCCAAGCTATATAATGGGTGTGCAGTCAATTATGTTCGTAAAAGGTTGTTAGCAAAACTAAAGGAGAACCCGACATTTTACAAGACAATGTTGTACAATGGGGATATATAGTAGTCTCAGCGAACAGTTTATTAGTGAAAATGACGAGGGTATCCAGGTACACCACAATCTTTTCGTTTCAATCTATAAGTCTGATACCTTGAGTGATCATCTATTGATAAAGTCGAGACAATACAACTTCAAGATATTCACTTGATAATAGTTACGGTTCAAAAACGATTTACTATATTTTAGACTGGCAATAGTGATAAAATGTGGGATTCCAACTCAAAACTAATTAGCAATGATTGGAGTGGTCCCTTCAGCGGAACCATTACTGACCGACCAAAGTACCTTCCTGTTAAAAAAATATGGATGTTTTTTACTTACAATAGTGATAGAATGTTTGCATCCAACTTAAAACCAATTAGAAATAATTGGAGTGGTCCCTTCAACTATACGAAGAATCTAGAAAAGGGATTTGGTTTATGTGGGGGTTAAGGACTACTATCCTAAACATACCCCTCCACGTGTATGGCGTGAGTTTGGATCCCCTAGATCATGTAGAGGCTTGATCCCTACATGGTAGGGAACGAGTTTGGGGCCTCTAAGTCGTGGGAGAAACAAATGTAAATATAATTGTTGGGCTTACTGTAACTGTCGGGCTTACTATTATACGGGCTAGCTCCGTAATATGATAGAATGTAGGCATCCAACTCAAAATCAATTGGAAATAAGTAGAGTGGTCCCTTCAAGGCTTCAACTATATGAAGTAGCGCTGCGCGTGGTTCGGTTTGGCTTGGTCTTGTGCCAAACCCAAGAACCAAACCAATACCAACCCAGACCATGCTTGGTTTATATATTAGAAACCAAAACCGTCTCAACGGTTTTTTGGTTTTTTTTCCGGTTTTTTCTAGTTTTTATTATAACTCTGATTTTCAACTAAGAATTCAAAATTTAATTATTGATTTCAATTCATTATAATTAAACAAAATCATTATACTTGGAAAAGAAGACTAAAACAAATCATATCTTATTGAAATATATATATTTATATATTCAATAATAGCTTTGATTTTAACTAAGTTTTCTTTATATATAAACATTCTCATCGAAGTTTATATACATTATATAACATGATGGAAAGTTGATTATACATTATTCTGATTTTTATTGGTTTTTTTGGTACCTACACTCGATTATTTTGTTTAATTTTTTTTTTTTTGGTTTTTGGTTCTTTTATAACGTCAAACCAAAAACAACTACCTAGACTTGGTTTTTCCGATTTTTTAATTTTTCGGTCTCGGGTTTTTTGATGTTTTCGGTTTAAACAAATTCGGTCAAGATTGAAAACCGAACCATGGGCAGTCCTAATATGGAGGTTCTAGGTTAGGGTTAGATGTGGGACTATTATCCTCAACAAATAGCTGCTCAATTAGTAAACTAAACAAAGGAGTTGGGCTTTGGAATTGGATAGCCAAATCAAAGGAGCTGCAAACCATCCTCGATAAATTATCAGCATCTTTTTTCACATCTGGATCTGGAGTTGTTTTCAATATGGGTAAGAATGGAGTTCCATAGTTAATTGTAGACAAAAGGACATTCAAATACCTCCTACTAGTAGGGCAGATGAACCTCGATGGACCCTAAACAACCCAGGTAGTTTTTCTGTTAAATCTATGTACAATTCTATAAACTCTACAGGCCTCGATAATATAGAATGAAGCAAAATATGGAATATGAAGGTAACCCCTGCTATTAAAATGTTTGTTTGGAAGGCAGCTCATGCCATACTTCCTAATAGTATGAGAGTGGCAGCCATATTGCCGAACATAAATACAACTTGCAAATTGTGTAATAATGGATAAGAAAGTCTTACTCATCTTTTCATGCAATGTAACTTTTTTTCTCAAATTTGGACGCATTTAAATTTTGACATGCGTTCTGTTGTTAATGGTACAAATAATTTTCATGACTGGATAAATGACATGTATAACAATCATGATAGAAATGGAAATGTTATGGAATGGTCTGTTTTTTGTAGTGTTGTCATTTGGCATGCGTGGAAAGATAGATACAACCTTGTGTTTCAGAAAAAAAAATCAGAATAGTGCTGAAACAGCAAAAACGATTGTCAAATATATTAATAGTCTCATGAATGTTAGTGGTGCAAACTATATAATATAATACAATCCTTGTATTATAACCCTATGAATGACAATAACTTAATGGTAACAACAGATGATCTTGATGATGATGATAAGAAATTCATGTCAACTACTATAGACATTGCGATTTCAATGATGATGGTGAGCCCTAATACTACTTCTAGTGTAGGTTTAACTCTTCATAACTTTTCAGGTACCTCAAAAGAAGCTTGGGGAGTACATGCCGAATGCAGAACTATAGAAGATCTTGAACTAAAGGGAGTAGAAGCCGCTTTTCAGTGGACATCACAATGGAACAGTCACAACATCATTTTCCAAAGTGATTCCGAGCCTATACTCAAGTTGTTGGTGGGAATGTATGCGAAAGCTAGAGAATATAGATTTAAGATTAGTAAAGATTTTGGCTATAATGCTAACAATTGCATAAATTTTAAAGTTCAAGGATTCGTAATGACAAATAGATTTGATATATCTGAAGCAGCCCACATTTCTACTTATTGTAACAGATTTGGTATCACCAAATATTGCACAGGGGAAAATCTTAGAATCTTTGTAAACAATGTAGTCTTCCAATTCTGGAATGCAAATGTAATCAACCCCTCCCTCGCTACAACGAGGCATGTGAGGTCTTATGGAATGAATGAGGTTTAATCCTCCTTTTCGAAGAAAAAAAAAAGAAGGGAAAAAAAAAACAAAAGGACATTCTTCTATTCAGTGGTTGATAGAGTGCAGTTATCAAGAGAAAAAAAAAGTCTTTGGATGTTATTAAATATGCTTTAATAATGAATGAATTGTTTAAGCTCAATAGTACAAGAGTGATTTTTACAAAAAAAATTAAATCAATCCAATTAGACGGAAAATCTATTTAAGTATGAAATAGAAATGAATGGATAATAAAGAGGGGGATAGAGCCAAGCCATGTGCACAATGGGGTCAAGGAGTAATGCTCAAAAGTTTTTTCTTTAGAAAAATATAAGCAGTGGCAAATGAAAGGAAGATGAACCATGACTTGCATGAAAATGAAGAAGAAACCTTTCACAATCTAGTCTGCAGCAGAGAAGAATGAAACGAATTGGCGTTACTGGAATGAAAGCTCTAATGCATACAAAAGCCATCCGTATTAGTCATCAAGTACAACTTGATTGAGTTAAGTCTAAGGGACAAGGAGGATTTTGGTGCAATCTTGGACCACCTTGGAGAGAAAGACATTGTATCAATGATCTGCTGGAATGTAATCTTGAGGAAGTAAATCGTCTGTATTACGTGGAACAAAGACCACCAGGCCTTGAACTATTATGGGATAACAATGCCAGTAAACGTGATTGGCACTAATTGTAAACTTTTTTGATCTATTGTTTTTTGTGCCTCCTTGGCATTGTGTTGTCAATTTTAACCTATCTTCAACACCAAAATAATGGTAGATACACAAGTTGAGCGTGAGCAGAAAATTGAGGGAAACCAACTAACTTATTACATGAAAGAATTGTCAAAATAATCTGATCCACAACCTATGGACACATGCAATTAATATTGTTCCCATCGGCAGGTTTTTATATATTGAACACCTTCTCAAGAACTACACTATAAGCCAAAACCACTGCTGCAAATTGCAAACATTCTCATTCTTCTCTCCTTTTCATCTTCTAAAATTTCTTACTCCTCCCACTATTTTCATCTTCAAACTTCTTTTTTGGGTCTCTTTTTTTCTTCGTTTCTTGTTTTTCATTTGAATAAACCAATTTTTCCTTCTCTTGTGGGTCTCTTTTCTTTTTGTTCACTCCAGTTTAGAATCTTTTCCTTGTTTTTCTCCCTTGTTTCAAGCATACACTAAAGACTCTCAATATTGTACGCATAGATAGTTCACAAGTAAGCTCATAAAAATAAAATTTTATATGTCAGGGATTTCCTGCAAGATAATAATGAAGTCACATTGAAGTCTATTCATCCATTTCCATTAAGAATCTTCATCTCGTTGTGTTTTCTTACTTTTCTTCGATCTTCGAAGAATTTTCTTTCCGTTGAAACAAATCCATGGCAACAGTTACTATAACACTAGCTTGCAAAGCAACTTTATCCTTCCAAAACAGTAATCCGGAACTTCGTGATCCGTCATTCTCTTCATATATTAGTAATGCTGCTGAGGAGCCTTTCGTGCTAAAACTTTCTGATGAGGCAAGCTATAAACCAGATACCAAGAGCATTAGTATTCCTCGAGAGTCTGTGTATCAAGTAAATGCAGGCAGGAAGCACAGTGAAGATGGTGAAATTAACATTTTTGGTGCTGAAATTTTTTGATGGTGTAATGGATGTGGATAAGAGTAGAATCAAAGAGAATGGTGGAAGGAAAAATCATAATTTGAAATATAGATACTAAATACCGCACATCTATTATGTGTGCGAAATACGGTTCGATGAACGAGTGAAGGTTATCGCATATAGTATATTTAACATGACGCATCAGATGACGTCAGAAGAGTCCCGAGTAAAGTGTGATGATCGTGCGAAGCTACAGAGTACGTGCGAGAAGAGTCAAGGTAAGCGTACGCTAATGACGCACGCCAGATCCGAAAATAAAGGTTTTATTAGCTGTCATCCACTATGTAAATCCCTATATAAGGGGACCGAGCGACCTTGTAGAGGGAGATATCTTTTTGAGAGTTTAGACTTATAATTGAGGAGAAAGAAAGAGTGTTTGTTCTCCAAGTTAGAGTCTATCTCAAATCTTGTAACTAACTCGAGATTTTATGAATGAATGTATGAATTTTAGGATGATTATTTGAATTGATATTGAGATTTCATCAAGGATGTGGTTGTAGGATTTCCTGCAACTACATTTTGGCGTTAGAAATCAGCTCGGAATTGTATACCGTAGTGGTGAATGTTATAGAGAAGTTCTTCTTTACATTGAAACAAGAAAACAAAGATGGTGAGAAGAAGCAAGAGAATCGCTGGAAGGAGAAGGAATGAAATTGCAGAGTCATCTAGGATGGGAGAAAGAGATAATCCTCAACAACAAGTTCAAAATCCAGTTCAACGAGAACCTGTACAAAATAACGCTACTGACTATGACAGAGTAAGTGTTCATACTTCACAAACAGATTCAACAGAAGAGAATGAGCAAAGGACTGGATAAGGAGAATTCGTAGAAAGAGATGATGAAGATATAACAATCGCAGAACTTCGACAGAGGTTGGCTGATGAAAAAAGACGAGAGGAAGAAGAGCGTGCGAATTTGATGCGTCAGAATAATGAGTTAAGAGAAAAGAATATAAGATTACAGGAGCAGAAATCAAGAAGTACGACTCACTCAAGGTCGAGATCAAATACATCAATACAAAGTCAATCTAGTCGAAGAGACATAAGACAACAACCACGTTTGGATGATATTGTAGAAAATAGTCAGGAAAATGATGATCTACATGATCGACGCGATGTTTATCGCGTAGACCAACCGCCAATAGATGACCGGTACGTACAACATGGTGAAGATCATCTAATGCAAGAAGATAACAGAGATAACAGATATGAACAACGTCATTGGCGAAATCAAGGTGAACAGCGTGATCCAGAACAAGGAAGGATGATATTACAGGGTAAACAAATATTAAGAGATCAACGCGAACGCGAAGCCGAGGTTGAAAGATACATGGCAGAACAGAATCATGCACATGGTGAGCGAAAAATACGCATGAAAAGAAGACAAGAAATTGAAGAACAAGAATTCAAAGACGCTGTGCGCGAAAATAACCATGACAACCGGGTAAGAAGACGCGAGGTCAATCACACACTTCCAAACCAGACTATGGAGGATGAGGAAGAATAGAGAAGAGCTAGGTGGCAAGAAATAGAGGTGATAAGGGATCAACACGATCAAGTTTAATTAGATGATAGAGAAAGACGGAGACACGGGAGAGATGTTGAAGAAGAAAGGGAGATGCAGGAAGCTATTCGTCAAAATAGACATGACAACAGAGTAATGCAAGCAAGATCAGGTAATGAATGAACACATTATAAGAGAATTAGCGGAAATGAGATAAATGATGACAACAAGAAGAGAGGGCGATAGAAGACAGTTGGATGAGGCAATTGAAGAAGCAGGAAAAACACCATTTAGCGGGAATACCACCTAAATGCAGTTTACCAGTATTCACCAATATCTTTGATGGAACAACCTGTGCGATACAACACATAAAAGCTTATGTGCGAACTTTATTGCAATGGAAAGATTACGATGCAGTTCTTTGCAAGTATTTTCTGGCAAGTTTGTCAGGAGAAGCTTTGAAGTGGTTTGAAGGTTTACCTACTGAATAATCAGATCATTCAATCATTTGCAATCAATCTTCCTAGGAGCATACATCAGCAAAAATGTATTGAAACCAGGCATAGAAAAAGTATTTGGTTTGCGAAGAAGAACAAATGAAGACTTACGAAGTCTAACTACAATATGGAGAACAATGTGCAGTGAAATGGCTGGACAAGTGGATAAGAGAAATCTCATATTAGCGTTCATCAATGCACTCTTCGCAACAAATTTGCTATACACACAAATTTTCAGAATTAAAGATACGATATCAATGACAGAGCTACGCGAGTATCAAGAGGAATACATCTCTCTTGAGTAAAAGCAGAGAGAAATGAAATCTTATCTTGTGGCAAATACAAGCAAAAAATCTAGGAACGCGAGTTTACTCCATAAACTAGCAAACACAATCGCAAGCACATCTCGAGGAGGGTCTGAAAAAGTGATAAGCGAGGACCAACAAAGAATGGTAGAATTGGGAAGTCGAGATTAAGAAGAGTGGAAAGAGAAAAAAAAATTCACTAATCGTGGAGGAAATATAAAATTCAAAGACTTGATAACCAGCCAGAAGGATATGGAGGTCAAAAACAATATTTTAATCAAGGTCAAAGAGGTAATAAGGTAGTTTGGGAGCCTATAAAGATGTCGTATCTAAAGGCTACCGTAAAAAATATTTGGGAAGCTATAATTTTGATGGAAGAAATACCGGCACCACCAAATACGGGAAATGAGCCACCACCAGGGAGAAGAAGTAAATAATTCTGTGCTTATCATCGCTTTCATGGTTATATAAGAAATAATTGTATGGATACAAAGAAAATCATACTGCGAATGATAGATCAAGGGAAGTTAGATCACTTTTTGGTACAACAACCGCAGAATTTACCTCCACCACCTCCAGAAGGTCGCACACAAGGCACTGAGACAGGAAGAAATACCTATTCGATTGAAGTAGGTACGAAAGCCAAGAATTTATACTGTAATTCGATAATACATTCGTTCAAAAACATAGAAGACCTCCATGATAATATCTTGAGCATAGTTTACGCGAGAGATAGTAATGGAAGAGAGATATTGAATCTTGCGAAGATATCTCCCTTAAAATATTGGCAGAAGCAACTTATTTCCTTCAATGCAGAAGAAGTACCTGGAGGTGGAGAACTACACGTAAATCCCTTAGTGGTAAAGTTGGAAATCAATCCAAAAGAAAAAAATGATGAAGATGATGAGGAAGAAACAAATACTTGGGATATCAACATAATACTAATAGATCCTGGAAGTTCGGTGGATATCTTATTTTATCATACATACAAAACTATGGGTGGTCGAGATGAAGAGTTTATTCCCTCTACTTATAAGATATACGGTTTTAATGGCACCGCTAATAAACCGAAGGGAGAAATAACTGTGCAGATTCCTTTAAAAAGCATATCATCGGAAATAGTATTCTGTGTTGTTGATGTAGAATCACCTTACAACTCTTTGATTGGAAGGCCGTGGTTACATGGTATTTTAGGGGTGGCTTCTACTTTCCACCAACGCATCAAGTTTCCTCTTCCTCAAGGCGTAGGAGTAATAAGAGGAGATCCAAATGAAGGAAAAACATGCCATGAGATTGACATTGATAAATGTGAAGAACGCTCAAACAAGCGAAGAAACTGGAAACAACAGATAAAAGAAAGTCAGCGTGGTGAAAGGTTGATGGTAGATGTTGTAAATAAGGAGAAGGTAACGATACATGATTCTGCACAAGCGATAACAGTTGCACAAGAGCATATACGCGAATTCCAAGAAGGATATCTAGTGTTGAGGCAGAAACTTAGATATCAAAAAACTGGTAAAGGAAATGTGGAAAACATGTGGAAAGGCCCATATAAGATCAAAAGAGTTGTTAACAATGGGATGTGTGAGTTGATAGATGAAAAGGGAAACTCATGTATAAATTATGGCATCAAGTGTATTTGAAGAAATATGGCTCATGCGATAATTCTCGCACGGCAGAAGAAATGGAACAAATACGCATCGATATATTCGATAGCGTGAGAGAACTCAAAGGAGCGCAGAAAGCGAAAACATCAAGTAGCTCATTGAGGATGTAACACTCCTCAAAGAATCAGTTGTTTTCCAAGTGAAAGAAAAGATCATATCAGAATTGTATTAATCAAAAATAAGATTGCAATTGAATAAACCTTTTTCACTATAATGATGAAAGAAGAAGAAAAAAATAAGATTTCATAATAAGACCTTAATAAAAAGGCATCAGAAATTAAGACTCCAATTAAGGAGCCTAGCTATGCGATTGTGGCGTGCACCCTAATTCGCGTAAATAAAGAGGAAATAATAAGACATAACGCATGCCATAATTCGTAAGCTAGTTAGCATGGGTCAAGTGAAAGCTACACCGACCCTGGAGCTTGAGTCATGGAGATTTGGGGTGAAAAAAAACCCATCCGGTAGAGCGCCTTAGTTGAAAGACTAAGGTAAGAAGCTCTCTACTAAGGAGTGCAGAAAATCGATCAAGGCGCCGAGGTACACGGTTGAGTCAAGAGTGCCTGGGGCGTATGGAGCGTACCTAGCCATTCTTGACAAGTCTTTACTATGATGAACTTGGTCCGAAGAAACCCCAATTAGGGTGCGCTCGTGTAACCATAAACCATATCGGTGGAGGGATAAGAGACCGCGAAAACAACTGATTGTTGTATTAATGGATGGGAGGAGCCCACCCTAACCCGGTAGGGGTACGCCTACTTGAAGGGGAAATCAGGAAGAATATAAGGACGACACCCTCCATTAGGGAGCTGAATTGTGTCAAAAGACGTATATATCATGAGACTTTTTACTCATGGGAGTATTAAGGCTTGTCATATTTGGGCGATAATAAAATCTAGAGAGGTAATAATGCAAGAAAATGATAAGGCGAGATCAATGGGTCATTACGCGAAAACGTAAAGACGTCCTGCAATCTCGTGGCATATCAAGAATATCATATACAAGGCACAATAAGACCTTTAATTAGGAAGTCCAAGTAAGACCTCATGAGAGAAATAATATATAATTTAATAATAATTATTATTTTGCAGGATAAATATGCTTTACGAAGTTTGTCGCACGTTAATGATATAAAGAGAATTTTGCATGATACACTGAACATAGCTGAGGCAAAACGCAAAAGTAAATTTAAAAGAAGACAAAAGGTAAAATGATGGGGAAACAATATTATTGAGCATAAGACATATGAACACAAATAATAAAGGCATTTCATATAATAGTTCCATCTAATCATCTGCTGTCGAATAACAGAGGCAAGTATGGGAATGCTAGCATTTAGAAAAGTGTTATTCTCCCCCACATGATAGATTTATACCTATTTGTCATAATAAATGGATTTCATCATGCACATTTAGAAGGATGATATCACAAGTTAACTTTATTTGTTAGAAAGTGAAACTTTTACGCAGGTATATAGCAAGGAGGATATGCAATAAAGGATGGGAATATACATTAAACAAATATCAAATGATCAAAAAGATTACATCAAAAAAACAATTTCAGAAGTTAATATTTGAAGACCCAGAACTGATGAAAACTTTACAAATGTGGCAAAGTAGAAAAGTTATTCAAGGTCAAAGAAGCTACTTTTCTCCTAAGTTGTCTTCATTCACCTTATCAGCATCAGAATTATTAACTTCATCGTCAATTTCTTCATATTCAGAATCTTCTTCACTCTCAGAAATATCAGAAGTTTCTTCATTTGGTGCAACATCAGCAAGCTTATACTTTGAGAGAGGAATGCCATTCTCAGCACAAATCTTCTTTATAGCATCATCACGGACGCGAATAGCATCCTTGCTATTATTGGAAATGGTAACAACAAACTGTCTCTTCCACCTGCGATATTTAGAGTCGCGAGCGATAAATTTCGTTTCCAACTTCTTAATTTGATCGCGAAGTTCTTTTTCAACCACTACGAACCAAAGTAAGAAGGTTAGTGTCATTTACCAAAAATAAATCAAGGGGTAACAAATGGAAAGGCATAGGAAACGACCTTCTTTATTGGAAATAATATCTTTAATCAAAGTAGAGTGATCTGACTCAAGGATGACAGTCACAGCTAAGTCATTTCTAGCATTATCCAACACCCTAGCAGCATAGTCGAATTCAGCTTCACTTTCTATGACAAGACGAGAACGGATCATATTTCCTCGTTCAACAACTGCGTTTTTCTCGCTTAAAGATCTATCTCGTTCCACTTGAACTTGAAGGACAGTCTTTTGGAATTTTTCTAAAGCTTTCGAACCGTTAAAAATGGATTGATCTTTCTCATTGATAAGAGTACTAATCTTGGCTCGCAAAACTTTATTTCTCTCTTTCGATTCTAAAAAACGGCGCCTAAAGTCGTTACCATAAGATGAGGCACTTCTAATGATGAACACTAAGGGATTGATACTTCGTCTTTAATTCCTCCAAGGAAAGGGTTTTTAACTTGTCATCAATAAAGTTGTTTAAAGAATCATTAAGATATTCAAGAAGAATATCACATCAATATGATGAGGAAGAGAGCGAAATAAATAAGTCGCCTCATCATTAAGGCCGTAAATCTCTACATGAATAGATAATTACAATGGGAGAAAAGACGTGAATAAACAGGTTGACAAATGGAGTAAAGGATTACGCATCAATTAATTGATCATTCATTTTCTGAAGATCGGAAATCTTGCGTATAAGAAGAAACATCAGATTCAAGTTGATGATTTCTCTTGCGAAGATCAGCAGCTTCATTCTCACGAAGGGAAACTTGGGACTTAAGTTCAGTATTTTTAGTTGCAAACCTGCGAAGTCTTCTTTCATAGTCTGCAGAGACAACATATGATGAGTGAGCCACCTGCGAGATTATTAAACAAATGTGAGAAAATTTCGCATAATACAATTTTAAAGAGAGTGCGAAGTTATAAGAAATTACCATAGAAGCAAGCGAATATTGAAAACTAGGATTCAAAGATGAGGAAGCCCCGCGAAAGGAATCATCATCCAAAGTAGGAGCATCTATTATCTTTGTAAGAGTCCTACATGTGTGAGCTAATGAATCATCTCCAACTGCTGTCATGGAGTCATAAAAAATTCCAGATATCTGATCCATTGCAGATTTAATAGATGGATCTTCACCAAGAATACTGTCATCATCATCATCACCATCATCATCATCATCATCATTGTCAGATTGAGAGATTGAAGAGGAAGGTGCTTTCCGCTTCTTAGAAGGATACTTGGAAGAATATCTGGAAGCAGTCTTTTTATTGCGAATTACACATTTTTTTTTCACACTCGCACTTACAATCTCCTCCTATGCACATAATGAAAGATAAGAAACAGAGGAAACAATATTGTTAAAATTAAAAAAAGGTGTTTCTTACTTCATTCTTGTGCGAAGATCTCGCTTGAGACAATTTTCTGGCCTTTTTCGATTGATCAACCATCTGAAATAAGGAAAATAGGTAAGAGTGGTAGAAGATAAAAGGAAAAAGAGGGAGATAAAGATAATTAAACAAAGGATACCACTCTCTTTTTTCGGGCCATCTAAATACCCAAGGATCATAAGCAAGAAGTCCCTCGGGAAGGGGAAGAGTTAAGCCATGTTCATCCCTGCCAGTTATGTATGGGCCCACCAAGATGATTGGGTAATCTAACCATCGCGTGTCATTCGACCAACGAGCGGTACTATTTGAAGGATCGTTCCAATCAACATCTCGTATGATCCTTTGCTCTTCAGCAATACCATCTTTTCTTGAAAAGCGAATACCTCATTTAGAGGCGCTACTTTTCATGATGGTAACTTCGTAATTCTTGAAAAAAAATTCAAGAGTATAATCAGCAGGAATAATTTCCTCATCTCGATGATCAGGATTTCGCTTATCCATTGGGTACTGAGATTCTAAACCTACTGCGCGACGGGAATATTCAAGAGCTATTCTAATACTGTCGCCGCTAAGTTGAAATATGCCACGCGAAAAACTCGCATTTGAAAGGATCTCATAAAACAAGGGGATTTTGGGATCATAAAGTGGAATTGGAAGACCAACAAGAAGTTGTTCCACTGAAACGATGATCTTTTGATCACTCCATTTCTCAAGAGAAAACCATTCAGGTCCAAGATTGGATGAAGGTTTGGATCCAGCGGGGGCAGATAACGAAAAAAACCGTGCACCAAATTCTCTCTTCAATCTATCAAATGCTTGTTTGTTCTTCCAACCAGCTTCAGGCATTTTTAAGTATGGGAATGAAAAATAATGAAAAGATTATCAGAGATGATCAAGAAGATCAAAATTAAAATGGGAGAGAAATAACAGAAAAAGTATGGGAAGAAATCAGTGGGACAGTAGCAGGAGATAATAGTTATAGAAAATAAAGAAAAATCCAAAAGTAAAAAGAAGTATGACGAAGAGAAAGAGTAATAAGATATTTACTCTCGATTCCCGAGATATTCCCTCATTAATGCGATGATTAAGAATGAATGGATAAGAAAAGGCGGTTGTAAAAGACGTGTCAGATCAAGAGTAGCTGAAAAGACACGCGTAAGTTCTCACTCTTAAATTAGAGGAATACATCAACTGAAAAGAATATGAAAGGATGAGTGAGTGCAGTATTTTAAAATTGGAGTTTCTCATATCGCTCCATTTCCAAAGAAACGACATGAGAAGAGGCAAAATGTAGATACTAAATACCGCACATCTATAATGTATGTGAAATTACGGTTCGATGAACAAGCGAAGGTTATCGCGTATAGTATATTTAACATGACGCATCAGATGACGTCAGAAGAGTCACGAGTAAAGTGTGATGATCGTGCGAAGCTACAGAGTACGTGCGATAAGAGTCAAGGTAAGTGTGCGTTAATTGACGCATGCCAGATCCGAAAATAAAGGTTTTATTAGCTGTCATCCACTATGTAAATCCCTATACTAGGGGACCGTAGAGGGAGAGATCTTTTTGAGAATTTAGACTTAGAATTGAGTAGGGAGAAAAATTGTTTGTTCTCCAAGTTAAAGCCTATCTCAAATCTTGTAACTAAACTGAAGATTTTATGAATGGATGTATGAATTTTAAGATGATTACTTGAATTGATATTGAGATTTCATTAAGGATGTGGTTGTAGGATTTCCTGCAACTACATGAAAGGAGAAAGAATGAATTTATCCCAGCGGCCCCAAATAAAGCTAGCAATTGAAGAAAGACCTAAATTGTTCCAAAAATGCAGAGAACATTATAGATTCTAGCCCAAACAGGTATGGTTTCAACCGCCAATGATTAACTCTCTGTCTCTGCGGAAAAAATTTCTATCACTTATATAGATCCTGTCTCTTAGACCTTTTCCCGTAGCCGTTTGCCAGGCCGCGCATAGGAACCTTCCTAAGAAAACTATCCAATTAGTTAGATCATCACCAAACAAAAACTTGCATTAGGGAGCATGCCTACTCATGTGAGATCCGCAACAAGTCAACAACTGTTTTAGGATAGAGTACAATCAAACATCAAGGTTGTTGATCCAATGCTCAGCAATATGTTTCAAAAGAGCCCAACTATTGAATCATTGAATTTTGGAAAGGTGATACTAAAGTTGAAGTGCACATCAAGTATCATCAACAGTTCAGTTAGAAAGGGAATAGAGTGGAAGAGCCAGAGGACATGAATACGCGGCATGTGGAGGCAAATACTAAGTTGATCGCAATTGATTGCAAAAATAATCGAGCTGAATAAACATAAAACATGAGATGGCAACAGCTTTTATGTTGTTGTCTCATTGCACATGGTGATTAAGCATATAAACTGGAGGTAGATTGCATATTCCTTTCCTATTTGTCTTCAAGAACTTTTTTTTTTTTTGCACATGTTCTTCATCACTCAGGTACATATGCCACCACCAGGTCCTCCGAAGTAAACGGCATGGTGGCCATTATCATAATGAGAATCATATTGCTTACAGTCGATAGTATATTCAATTTTTTCAGGTTTTAGAACATGACTATTCTTGTCATAATATTGAAGATCACCAATTACACCGTTGGCATTAGAAAATCCACCAGGTCCAACACCACCACCCATTGGTGGAATACTTCCATCTTTTCCAGACTTTACGCGGCCACCCCAGTAAACATACTGGGCACCTGGATTAAATAGTGGGAATAGTTTTCTGGGCCAATATCCTATTTTAATAGGCCCCGGATGCAATATCAACCACCATTTTCCAGTTTCTCGTTCCTGAAATGCAATACATGATATAAACACTTCTTCATAAAAAAAAATTAAGGAGCGCACGAGGCGAAATTAAGTATGTGCAAGTCTAAAACAATCCCCTTGGAGGAGCATTCCACCAACTGTGCAATAAGCTCTTTACCATATACTAAGTACTTTCCACGAATATGCATTTGTCGTCCAAAGAAGTTTTTGTTAGCAATAAAAAGAGTATCCTGGCAATAAAAATAGGGGAAAAAAAACTACGACAAACAATAAGAATTTAGGGTCACTCGCTCATTCAGTCTTGGGTGCAAAAATGTCACTGATATTTCCCCGTTCTCCAATTTAAATATTAAATATAGGTGAAATAAAAAAGTAAGTACGTACCAGAGAAATCTCCACTGTGATTACAACCTGAGATCCTGGAAAATGTGATGTTTCGGCAAACGTCATATCAGGAGGATGTGCTCGGTCAACTTGCACAAATCCCCTGCAACGAGTATTATAGCAACCTGTTTTGTGACCACCATCGCCCTATCGAAGAATGCCCATAGTTTTTAAATTTTAATGCCAAAGTAGTGATTCTCTTAACGAGAATATAAAAAACACCAAGGTTATGGTCATTATAAAAAACTTACAGTCCAATACGCAAAAGTTCGAGTCTTGTTATTACCATACAACTCCGGGCTTACCTGATAAACGTAAACAACAATTATCAGAGCTCAGGCAATGATAAGAAAAACGAAAGATGCTGAACGATATCGATATACTGACTGTCATGGTTAGACTAGTCCAGCAACATGAACCATAAAATTTATTTGGATCCTAATAGATTCAACATTTAGTTGGGTGACTAGTGACAAGTAACTAGCAGGGACTCCAAAGGCCCTGGGCGTTCATCCACATTATTATACAACCTAGAGAATTATTGAACACTAACAGTAATTTGGATTTGACATCCATATATATCAGAGTTGTGTAGCTTGGTAGTTTATAAAGTAATCGTAAACTGTCATTTCTTGGATCGGTGTCTCCTTAACATAGCATTGGTCTAAGCTTGACAAAAACTAGAAAAAATAATCTTGGATAAATCAAAGAAATTTTAAAGGAAAAGAAGAACGAGGTTGTCAAATCCTATGAAATTCCATAACGTAAATGCAGTTCATATATATTGTTTATATAACACTAGGAAAATATACGTACAATCCACCCAAATTTGACTGCGCTGGTCTGTTCCTGTGGACCTCCTTTAAGCGCAAGTTCAGCTGAACTAAATTGGTCCGGATTTACTGTGGGATTCCATGCGTTAAGTGTTCCACTGGCTCCATTGAATGTTTCACCAACTACTTGAAGAGTTATACCTGCTCTCTGTATATTGAGGTGTTTGGGAAATATAAAACAAATAATAAAAAAGTTATATAAAACAGACTTGTACGAATATCACGAGGTAAAAGACTCTTCGCACTAACTGGTGAAAATAATGCCATAACATAAATCAGTGCGTACATGTTCTTCACCAGGAGCGTGGGATGATGTTGTTGATGCAGAGAAGGATTTAGCTCTGATCAAATCTTCTTTAGTCGTCCTGCGAATAGGGACAGTTCCTTTTGGACACCCATCGCCTAGACTCATCAACGTATTATGTGGTTTAGTGGACGCAGTTTCGTCTCTCCCCTGGATAAGCATACAAAGAAAGCATGGATTGTTGTGCATCTAGAACTTCTAACAACACTACGGAAAGGAAAAGGAAAACCGAGAGACAACATATTACCAGGAACTTATGATTCTTGAGTAACGGATGATCGAATGCAGGTTGTTTGTGGAATTCAACGCAGTCATAGATATCACCCCATGGAGCCTTTCACCACATCATACGGAACAATACAAAATTAATCTAATTAATGATATTACTCAGTGGTATCGAACATAAAAATATGACACATTAATTTCACAATTACGAAAAGAAACATATACGGAATAACTTAATATTGCCTACATGTAAGGTTTTGATGGATGGTTTGTTTAGAATCTTTAGTTGTCTTTCCAACTCCGAATCCTCCGCTTCTGCTAAAATACTCCTAGCAGAAGCCATCCCTCCTTCTACTAATACAATTGCATGATATGTGAGAATCAAACCTACTACCAGTGATAAAAAACTAATAATTTTTTGATTAGAATATGGAGCCATCGACCGAATAATTTTGACGACGAAGAATAGCACAATATATCTTTTTGGCCGGAGTTAAAGTTGAAATTGAGAACGATGGCTTAGAAGGGTTCCCTTTTTATAGTTCTACAAAAGATACGATGGTAATACTTTTTACGCTCTTCTATATCTATATTTAGAAATCTCTACTATATATGGATATATGTGGCAGAATAAGCTAATATATATGGAGTATTATATTTATTACTATCCTTTTCTTTTCCTTTTGTTTTTATATTTTCCTTTCTAGCTTATTAGTTTCCTTTTCTTTTTTTCCTTTTAATGGCCTAAAATTATTCTTGTTAAGTTATGGTACTCCTTTTGAAATATTATTGTACCCCTTTTGTTTAGTTAGGCAAATAAGGTTTAGGTTGTGCAAGGGAATTTTCTCATGCCTGCCTGCCGGATCAAATTATTCTTGTCAAGCAGAGGTGTAAAATGTGTCGGTACAACCCAGCACATCCCACTAAGAGGCTAGCCCGTCGGTGCTACGTGACGTACGTGTCGTGCCAGAAATTAAGAAATTAAGGCGTGCGGTGCGGTGTCGTGTTTGAGAGCGTGTTACGTCGTGCTGTGCAGTGCCTGACACATTTATTTTGCATTTAAAATATGTCCAACGTATTTAGATATGTGTTGTGATTGAAATAATTCGACATAACGAAGATAGAATGTCGGAAAATGATTAGATAAACACTCTTTTGTGAAATATATAAAACAAATGTGTTGTACTGTACTGTATTGTGTAGTATTTTATACATGTTATGACGTCCGTTGTTAACATGTCGTGTCGTGCTGTACCACATGCTTATCCATGTCACATGTTGTGTTGTGCCAAGTGCCGATTATCCAGGTCCATCACAACACATTAATCTAACATGTGGACTAACTCACCTTCTGGGATAGGTTATGCCCGTGCTGGCACGAACCAGTTTAATTACACCTCTATTGTTAAGTTGTGGAGTACTACGTACCCGATATTGGCATGTCTTTTAAACTGCTAATCCCCACCGAAATTGATCAGAGATGTCGGAAAAACGTTCCAGGTAGACTATAAAAACAACACTATTTGTAACGATTAATGGAAAAGCTCAAACTCTTAAGTTGAGGCAGGACAATATACTGAATATGGTGCATGATTCTGACACTGAAAAAATAAATGGGACAACAGGTGGCAAGGGTGGAGAGGCTATAAAATTCTCGAAAACTCGTGTGTAAAAACTACTACTAGATCCGTTTTTAAGAATTTCACTATGAAACTCACAGGCAGAAATCTTCACGCGCGCACCAATTTTTTGGGATAAAATTTTTCATAGGCCCATATTTTTTTAAAGTTAGTTTTTTCGTTTTTCCTTCGTCTTTTTCTTTTTATCGAGAGAACAAAGTAGAATAAAAATCAATCAAGAATGATCATGTTGTTGCCGTCAATTGATTACCATCTCGTACAAAATCAATTGTGTTTGTGTTCGTCTTTCATTGTGTTCCTCTCCCAAATGCGTTCCTTCTCTCTCAGTTGAGAATCTTGAGATAGTTGGGAAATTTGTTGATTTCAGGTGACAATCCTACCTTCAAATTTAGGTATTGTAACCAGTGAAATTGAAGTATGCAATTGGTTTGTTTCATTTCACCACCGCAACTTATCATCGGATCTGAATTTAGGGTTTTTGTGTTTGCTTGCCGGGACGGAGGAAACAAGGGATAAATGGGGTCCCTTGACCCCACTTAATTTTGAGTTTTGGTTAGAGAAGGCCCGAGGTTTTGATAATTATAACGAGTTGTGGGGGAAATTTTATTGTAAAGTTGAAATTTTTATGGCTAATGGGTCATAATATCAACTACACTACTCACTTAAATCCTCTTCTATCACCGGCAAACTTTCTAAACTAAACTACAAAGAATATATATACTTATTAGTTTGTGTTGTAAGGGTATGGGGTTTGCTAATGATGACCTGAACTTAAAACATAGCGTATTATTGGCTATTTCGATTGCTAGTGGATCCTTTACATTCTGAGCAGCATTTGCAGAATTTTTTTAAATATAAAGTGGACTGACTGAACCAAAACTCTATTGTGTCGCTGCCTTGGTTGTGTTAATTTCTGTAGGTATATTAGACTTGCAATTAGGACTACGCGCCATTTGCAAAATGTTTATAGGTCTGTATTGAACTGATGGGACTTGGACCATTACTGCACTTAAAGCTTAGATATCGTTTACAGCTGATAACATTTTTTTCTCAAGTATGTTTATTTTTTTAAACCATAATTTATGTTTTTGAAACAAATTTTGTTATTAAAATTTTTGTTCATTATAATATTCATTATTCTATATAACGAGTACTCTTTATAAGCAAATCACAGTTGTCTAATGGTATTACGATTTGTTCTAAAAAAATCGCCGCGGCCTTCGGCTGCATAGCCAATTAGTAACATTCTAACCATGTATCTAAGAAAAAGTTACGAATCCATTCATGTTTTTGTATAATGGTTGTTGTAGGTTTATTTAATTTTTATGCTATTGTGCAAGGCTTTGTAGTACCTTAACTGTAATTTAAATATATTTTAGAAAAAAACTTGGTAAGTGCCAGAGTAAATTTTACTCGGCCCCATTACATAAAAGCGCTGGCTCCGTCACTGTTTGCTTGTTTGTTGATTTTGACCAATTAATCAATGGTAAAACCTATTTTGTTGTTTGATTTAGATTTGTTTTATTTATTGGAATTGCAGAAATTTACAAAAACCAACGTGTTACTCTCGTGTTACATGATTTTAGGTTTGCTTTTGTTTCCTAATTACAAAAATTTGTGTCATCTTTTGAGGCAAACTAGCTAGGACATGTAGACGGATTCATTGAGGAAGCAGTCAAAATGGAGGGAAGGGAAGAAAGATAAGCGATGAACAGGGCCGTCTTTGACATAGGGCCTAAAGGTCGACCGACCTAGGCCCCAAAATCAGAAGGGCTCAAAAATGTTCGCTCACTTTCTATGTATATCTATGTTTTGCGGCTTTTCTCTTGTCGTCCTGACGTTGGGCCCAAAAGTGTTTGCTTACTTATATGAAAAGAGACAACATTGATGGAGAAGTGATACTTTGATCGATCTCATTCATGTGTCCATAATCATATTGTATGTACGTGGCTATCAGT